>NC_024325.1:1070766-1089917 GCF_000523025.1 Cynoglossus semilaevis | reverse complement strand
CATTTTAGAGTTCGTGGGATCGACCATCAAAATGCCTGCCTAGATGCTGAGTTCAAACCTGTTCACGAACACATGCTTACAGGCCTCTACCAGCTCTTAAAATTGTGTTCCCTCTGAGAGAAACACTTGGGGGCAGAGAGGATACAGTAGGGGCTGGACTATGATTATTGTCTGGAGGGAGGGGCAGGACTGGGGCTCGTCTGGCTGGCTGGTTTCTATGGGCAGTTACTACATTATTGCAACATGTTAACCAGGAAAAGGCAGAGTGGAGGCTCCAATTTCAATACAGCTATGGAAATTAGGAAAGGGTGTCCTATCCTATAGGAGAAAAGCTTCTTTCTGTGACTTTGTAACTGAGATGAAAAGTTTTTTTAAAAAAGGAAGATGAATCTCCATTATGTAAGAAATCATCATCAGACTATTTTTTTAATGTTTCTATATCAGGAATATTTTTAATAATAGATAAAAAACATACACTTTAGGTACAAAAACCTAGTAGTGTCAAATTATGAACTAATTACAAATTATAATTACCAACATTTGTGGCCTTTTTTTTAAACAAGAAGAACTATTATCCATGAAACAAGTTAAGTAACTGCAAATAAATGATTTACTCTGACAATCATTTTGAAAGATAGTAGACAAACAAAGACAGAACCATCATTAGATTCAAGATGTCACAGTACAGCAGCCAGGTGTGGAATCTAACCTTAGATTGTGCGTGGGGCCGTCGTTTTGGTCACAGACTATTTCGTACGGGCTGTCGGAGCTACTAGATGACGGCGACAGAGAGCGTGTCTCCTTCTCCTCCAGCGGCACTTCCTGCTTCCCTTGGATTTCATCCTCGGAGTTCTCCTCTGACACTGAGCCAACGATGAAATGGGAGTGCAGCGCTGCAACTGCTGGATTCTTCTTGGCACCGCTGTCCTGTTGTGCCATGGCTGGGTGACACTTACAGGCAGCAAGTACTGATGTTTGAAAGACAAAACAGACAGAAATTGCGAAAGAGGTTATAAAGGAGGAGACAGTGTCCATGAGGTTAGGTACAGTGTGACATGAGTTGCACATGATTGACATGTCATGATGTTTGTCCTGTTGCAAAAGTGGGCCGCAGTGAACAAGTGTGCTGATAAAGACACAGACATTGCAAAATGTGCAGCTGAAGCAGAAAAATATATTAATATGTTAGTTTCTAAGCAACAAAATGAAATATTTTTTTAACCGTGATACTTGAAAACATGAATCTGTTCTTTGGTTTGTTTGACAACAAAGACACTTATATGGGCACAACACCAACTAACATGCAAAAGTTGTTTGTGTTTAGCGTAGAAGACATAACTGCTTTTAGACACCAAGTGGTATTTTCAACGAATGTCTATTTTTGTTGTTGTGTAGCATTAGCACTGCTAACAGCATGTTTTGTTTAATATGTTTTGTTTATTATTAACAAAGTGAATTTTAATCCTTTACATACGTCATTACTGCAATTAAATAAATAGTATTCACCAAAATTATGATGATTCTACCTATTTGGGTTGTTATTATTTGTATTCTGTTTTCTATTTATCTATTTTCGTCTATTCTGTCAAACTTACCGTCTGTACTTTATAATGCATGGTTTGAACTTGTACATTTTACATTGGATTTATTAATAATTGTCTTATTTATTTATTTTATTTTATTTTTGTAAGTATGTACGTTTCATGTATGCTGAAAAAAAATGTAAAAATGTACATGACCCTTTTCCCGTGTGATATTCCATAGTTCTTATTAATTGAATATAAATGGAGAAATCATGAATCGAGGAGGATTGTGCGAGTTTCGGTGCTGAACTGGGACGAAGCCCTCTATCGACACACCTTACCTTACTTACGGAAAGATGCTTCCTGTGGGACCAGAAAAACAAGACGAGCACCGCAAAGCTTGGTCAGCGATATAAGCTTATAACACGACACCCACAGCTTCCAACAACTTGCAAACAAAGCCAAAATACTGTCGTAACAGTGGTCATTCTTAATCTTAAAGGGAGCGGGTGCCGTGTTAGTGCTGCGTGTATGCTAATGGTGCAACCTGTCAAACCCGCTTGAAGCAAGGGATGCTAATAATCACAGTGCTACCCTGCAAAAACCAGTGCAAAGACAAATATATTGCCGGTACCCTTCTTGTACTGTACAGGAACTGCACTTCAAGGCAGTGTACTGAACTTACATTGCAGTGTACTCCGAATCCTTCAACACTACCGACTATTAACAGAACAGGTAACGTGATCTGATATAAACATGGACTTACCGGCGTGAATAAACCGACACGTAATCCTGTGACAGTTAAAGGTTAACTCCGATTAACAGACATACCCGTCTCCACGAGTGATGATTATGATGAAAAAAGAAAAGGAACCCACATCATGATGATGTCACGCACCTCAGTCGGACGATAACAGCAGAGAGTGGGGTGATGTGACGACTCTCTGGCTGGTTACTGTAGGACGTTCACCTCTGAACCGAGCTTCCGCTATAGAAATAGACAAGACAGACAAGACACAGCGCAAGCTTCGAGGCTTTTGACGATCTAAAGATGGTTTATATATATGAAATATATGTTTACGTAATATATTGAATTACATTATATTATGTACATGATTGCATTTCCAGTACCTGTGTGATGTAAAGGTACACAAGAACAAGAACTTGAAATTATGTCATACCAGAGTGGCACTCAGGGCACTATAAAACTTTAAAATCTATAAAACTCTAACAAAACTTTACTCAGGTATAGTATACAAAAATACAACAATTAGATATTTTGTCTTTTAAAAAAAACTAACTAAAAAGTATAACCCATCTTACGAATGTCGTGTCTATTGAGTCTATTTCACTTAGATCTATGACAACATAATTTTCAGAGAACCAATCAAATTTGAGAGATTATGTAGGCGGGCTCATGTGGGAGGATCCCGGAAGAGGATTCCTCTTACTCCGCATGGGCTTTTTGCAATTGAAAACAGTGTTCGGAAAACATGTTGGGGCGGAACCGCTCAACCTGCCTTACACGTGCTTTAGTAGTTACGTAACAGTTTTGGTGATGGAACAGACTGTTCTGGGTAGGAGGAATAAGTCGAAGAGACATACGTACTGTACATCTATTACTAGATCACCAAGTTGTTCTGGACTAAATCAACACAATTTTCTCGTACATGTATTTTACACAATCAGAGCAGTACGGACGAAACCCATGACTAGAAAGAAAAGCTGCAGTGGATCTGATGTTAGATTGTCAACTTTAATGTCAACTCATACAATAGAGCAGAGTTGTGGATGATATAAATAATAATTTTCAATATTTAAAATTGTTTATTGAATGCATATTGTTAATGTTTGGGACTTATTAATATACACCCTTGTTAGCAAATCATTTAAAAGAACAAAATTATTTATGCTCAAATATGCAGTTAATTCAACAATAATACACAAAAATCTGTTTTTCTTTAGTCATGCAGCATGTAGATCCACTTACCCCCAGGTGATGGTAAATAAACATACAAGTCAAACAGAAAAAACCATTGCAACCTTGCATGAGGCCAGTCTGTAGGACATCATAGCGGACAGCAGAGGGCGTTTTTCATTTTGAACCACTTAAAGATGCCAGAAAGAATTGATATAATTTATTTGCAATGTCTCTTACCTACAGTAAAAGTAACGATAATCTTTATAGAAGCACATTCAGCAGAGTTACCCAATACAGGCAAAGAATATTTACCAGTTGAACAAGGCAAACAAACCCAGTAGGGCAATAATACAAAGTAAAAACAAATAGTGTCCATGAGCAGTACTTTTGTATTACATTTGACTTTCAGCAGTATGAGGAAACAGTCCAAACAATCAAACAAAACTACTTGCATTTTCAGAAGTACTGAACCATTAGAAGTGGTTTAGGACAGTGTTTCCCAACCTTTTTTTCTGGGGACCCAGAAAATGATGATGATTTTAAGTGTTTAAGTGAAACAGTACTTTTTGACTGGCGGTGGTGCTGCTCCTGTAATGGTCATTCATTACCTCTATATCTGCTGTCTGATTCGAGTATGTAATTTTGAACATCCATGTGAAACCTATGGGGGCTGGTTTGAGCATGAAATGGGACATGATAGGGTCTAAATCGTGACCAAGGTTTGGAGCTGTGCAAGCAATATTTTCTGTTGAGGGATGGGATTGGAGAACAAGTGGGAAGAGAAAATGCAGATTCCATGTAGTGGAATGGATATGACAGCAATCCTCCAGAGGGTGTCACTGAGGTTCCCTGTAAAAAACAAACAATCCCAGAAACATTAAGGTTAAATATACTAAATTTTAAACCTACTCTCACGGACTAAAATGAACATTTAGCTTGATTTATTTAGTCTTTAAATTCAGGCACAGAATTTATTAGCTAAAACTGATGGCTGCTTTTGTAAAGTACTGAAAAACTACAGTTTTGAATATTACAGCATTTTCTATTACGTAAAAGTCAATATAAGGGGTTGGATATTAGGTAGCATCCTCTAGATGTCACTAAATCTGTCTTACTTGATCTTTTGTTTTCCACTTTAATGTGTCTCACTCAATATTTTTTTTAAATTTATTTTGGGTTAAAATGAGTAACCATCTAGTTGATGAAATTCACTGTTTCCTTATTTAGCACTCAACCTAGTAAACTCACATGTGTGATCTGACTCAAGGCCAGGAAATCCAATACCTAGGTCAGACACTTGGATTATTGTGTTGGTATGGTACAGTGTGTGAAATTACCTGAGAAGTCGCCCTGCGTTGTGGTAGATAGGACTTGACTTGAGAGGTGAATCTTTCAGGAGACAGTCGGCTGCTCTTCTGCTCCTTTAGTCTAGGCATAGAGGACAACCCTCGTCTCATACTCGCACCAGGATAATCCTTTGGCCATACTGACCACTCTCTTGGTTGAAACAATGGTACATCTGGCTTAAAAAGCTGATGGCTGCGTGGACCATAAAAACCCAAAGGGTGGTGGTGTCCAGCTCTGAGAGATGTTAAAGTCTGTGTTTTCTGCGTCACTGGCGTCAACTCATTAGTGATCCCATTCATGTAATGTAGTGAAGGGTCCATGTCCAAGCAGTAAATTTCACCCGAAGTGTTATGTACAGTTTTTTTGGTCATTGTCTCCTGACTTGATTGTTTACCGAGAGCAGACATGTTTGACCATGGGTCCTCTGGTCTCAAACAGTTACCCCTGAAACAGTGGGCTTCAGCAGTATCCTCCTTTTGTGGCTCAATTACTGAATCTCTGTCATTGGTGTCCTCGTCTGGGCAAAGCAAACAAGAGTTATTATTACTATTGTTGTTGAAAAGGCCGATTCCGACATAACTGGAGGTATTTCCAGTCTAAATAGCTTTTTATATAATAATTTATAAATATTTTTTTTCTTAGTATTATTAATCATGATCACCGCTCCTAGATTTCCATCTAGGAGCGATTTCCATTTCCATCATTTATTAACTGTTGTATGTTATATGGAGTATATTTATGCTGTAATGTACAGTATATTGTATGTTTTTGTTTATATAAATACAATATCTGTATATTTTTCTTTCAGTTATTTTAAGAGAGTTCAAAAGGGGGTGAAAAGGAAAATATCTGCTATTCATTAGGTGCAATAAATGCAATGTGTTTTCAAGTCAATAAGTGGGCTGTGTGACAAAAATATAGAAATTATAATTGGTATATTGATACCAATTATAATTTCTATATTTTTTCATGATTCTCTGTTTTGTATAGTAATATTTTTTTTACAGTTGTTTTTTTTATAATTGTTGTGTTTTATTATGAGGGATAGAATTTTTATATAAATAACTGAAGTACGATACAGTGGCCACTAGAGGGCGGCACACCTACCCCAAGCGGTAGTAAAATGAGTCACTAGTACAGTGTTTTACCTGATTCGTCAGAGTCACCACTGTCCAGCTCCGCTTTGTCTTGACAGGACTTGTTTAACTGTTTCTTCCTGCAAGCACAGATTTTTATGAAAGATGTCGACATTACTCATGTGCAGAATTGTTTCACTGTCGTTTTGATTATCGCGAAGCAATTACCTTTTCTCTCGTGTCCCATTGCCAGTGTCCCTGAATCCTTTGGCAAAGGGATTGTTGTCGATTTTCAACTGAGTTATCTTACAGAGGAGAAGAAAAAGAGGATGTTTAACAGACATTTCCCTTCACCCCAAATGTGTTTATCACCTCTGAAAAACACTGCAATAGTAATTTGCTATACTTTTGTCGTTTTATTTTTATTCAAGCAAAATTGTGGCCAATCAGATTACAGGGGAATGTAAGTAAGTAAATGAAGTAGGTTTTTAAAAAACAAACAAACATTAACAGCTCATTGAAAATGAAATGCTCTTAAAACCTCCCTGGCTCGATTAGTGCTGTGAGTAAGTGTGTGTAAGTGTGGTTGTGGAGATAAGACGATAGAACAACACCTTTTCATTCTGGTAGGCGGTCACTGCAATGAACTCTGTCTCAGAGAAAGCGTAAGTCCGGAAGGTGCTGCATGGAATCTTCATCGTGTGGTTAGCTCGTACGATGTGAAGCCTTGGCTGGTACTTGTGCATTGAATTCAAAATGGTCTGCAATAGTAAAGTGATTAAAAGCCAAATAGTGAAAATACATGAAATTCATAAATAGATGGAAACAATCCTTCAGTTTTCAAGCAACTACTTACAAATCCGTGTTTATCCATGATGTTATTGGTGAGTTTGAATTTGTGAAAGGTTATAGGTTTGCTCATCCAGTGTTGTCCACTGGCAGGACTGTCTGGGTGAATGTACAGGTGCTTTGGCACCTCCGGCTCAGCTTTTCCAGCCACTGACCAATGGGAGTTGTGAAACTTGTAGCGGCAGCCGTCGACAGCAACAATGTCCATTAGCAGGATGTAATTGGCTCGTTCATCCAGTCGGTCCACTCTAACCTTAAAGGGCGGAAACATCCTCCTATGGCAAAGGATAAAATAAATAGATAGATGGATGGAAGGATGGACATCTTTATTTTATAATATATATACGGTCAACAAATATAGGGCGTCATTTGTAAAGCTGCTCATGCTGAAAAGACAGCAACATTTTGTTACATTTAGCTTTTTTATTTATTTAACTCTTTAATATATTTCTAAGTATATCTAAGTGAACAAATATTGATTTTCAAAAATCCACATTTCTTTTTCAATCATTGTCCGAAGCTAAATGTAACAAAATCTGGCTGTCGCTTTCAGCATGAGCCGCTTTACAAACGGCGCGTGATGATGCAAATGGTCGCATATTGTTAACATGGCATGGGTTTCTCTCCTTTAGACATATCAGTATTTATATTTGTTTACGCAGAATAATAAATAATATTCTGTATTGCAATTAGTCATCTATTAACAATATAAAATAAACTCTTTATTAGTAGCATTATTTTCTTTGAAGTCTGGATTGTGGATTTAATATACTTTATAACAAAAGTCAAACGGTTTAGTACACATACTGTACATGAAGTGAAATGCCTGGTGAAGCTAAGTTACTTTAATTTTTGGCGGCCCCAATAACGATACTTGACGATAATATTAAAATATTTCTTCGGTATAGGCATTGAAAAAAAAGTACGATAATTAAAAACATAAAATTAAACATTAATTAAATTGTAATTTTTTTTTACAAAAATCAAACTTTTTTTGTTTGTTTTCGAGGTGGAACCATAGCAGTGATAATGATGTGTGATTAACTATGCATACAATAGACTGCAAAACTGGGCTATGACACCATGCTTACCTTCCAGACCTAGTTATGACCATCTCAGTTCCGATTTGATGGAATTCGTCCCATAAATGTTTGGACCCTAGAGTGACCATGGGCTCGTCTTCTGGGCCGTCCATAAAGTGCATGTGGGTAGTTTGGTGACGCTGTCGCATTAGTTGACTGTCAGAAACGACCTTCTCTGACAACGGCAACTTTGGTAAACCCATTGAGGGGAAAAGATGGGTTCGAGTGGCGCCGAGGAGAGGGGACGTGGGCACGGCACACCGTCCATTCATTGCACAGTAACAAGCATGTTCTCCAGGCGAACAGCACGCGTGCGTTTGCCCCTGTGAATCAATAGTTCTGATTCTGATCCGGATGAAGGCAAGGAAACCTAAGCCGACAAGCGTCTTCAATCATGCAGCGCAGACTTAATTGCAAGCATTTCTGACCTCAAATAATCCTGAGGATGAGGAGGCAGATGTACCTCCTCCGCCCATGATTGGAGATTATTAAAGGGGATTACGTCTAACTATAGTACTTGTTGTAGGTACATGAGGTATTTGTCAGACCTATGTCCCTACAACAATATCTAGGTTTTTAAAATCTTCGGACAGCTCAGTGTGACACTGATCTTCGTCTTTAAAAAAACTGAAACATGTCAAGTTCACAAACGCAAAAGCAGATGTCAGGCTTGGCAACAAACACTAACAGACATGCCCTTACAATCTTACGATACTGGTAGTAATCCTTTAACAAGATTGCAGTTCAGTCAAGGTCAGGGTGAAAAGATCTCAATTTGTTAATGGCTGATCTGTAAATATCTGTACAAGATTTGAACATTCAGTGCTCCATTAATCGTCTTAAGCGGATGCACAGGGTCAGAGGGCTACACTTTGGTAATGGGCCTAGTGACAAAGGTGGGTGGTTAGTGCTTGTTCACCATGATCTAAATCCTTTACTACAGCGGTATCTAAATGGATATGACACGATTCTTTTTGAATGAAGTAAATTAGTAAAACTACATTTTTTTCACTGTGTCCCTCTTACACCACAGGCTGGGGACTCCTTTTTTGACTGTGTCCCACTGCAGCACTGTACTACATGACCTACAAACCGGCATCGGTCCCCGGACAGGAGGTAGGGGAACCCTTCTTTTGTCCACTGACTAGTAAAATCAAAGGTTGCATGAGTAGTTTGTTTTTTTTCTTACAACAGGTGTGACGAGAGAGGCAGGGGAGATTTCCGCTAACATGGGTGAGGAAAATGAAATATCAGGCAAACTGAAAGTGGTAGGTGAACCAGATGAGGTGAAAGAAGTGAACAAGGTGAGTTAGATGAGGCAGAACCAAGGTGAGGTGTGTGAAGGACTTGAAGTCAATGGTGACCAGTGTGAAGCAGGTAAGGAGAGAAAGACAGATGAGTCTGTAAATAACTCTAAATAACTGCAACTACAACTGTAAATAAAGTGTTTCTATTCAGGGGGCTTCACAGTGCATCATCTGCCTCCAGCTCACTCTATTATAAATAAAGTATAAAGTGAATTGTCATTGTGACACAGCACACCACTGCACACCACCAACTGTGACCTCTGCTTTTAACCCATCACCAAAGTGAACAGTGGGCAGCTTTAAGCGTCCGGGGAGCAGTGTGTGGGGACGGTCAGAGCACCTCAGTGGTAACTTGGCAGCTGGTGGACTCGAACCTGAAACATTCCGGCCCCAACTCTCTTCCTCAAGATGGTTAAGAATCTACCAATGCCCCAATAATTCATCTGTATTTTATACTTTTTACTAATTAATAAAATAATAATTATTTATATTTTAACAGTTGATAAAAATAAACAGTCAGGTTGAACTTGTTATAACAGAATGACCAACACAAATGTTTGACAAGGTTTCCAGACATTCCAGGAACATTCCATATATTTGAAAATTTGAAAAAGTAGTAGAGGCAGTGGAAGTAAAATAGTAAAATATTGTTATGTGTAAGGGTAGAATCTTCTTTAAAAAACATTTTGATATTCTGTCAAGACATTATTATTATAGGAAAGGATGGATTTAAATCATCACATTACATTTGATATTTTCTCTTTTCTCACTGACCCCGTAACCACGAAATATTCACGCAGGAAAGGACTTCTCACCTTACGGGCACGGTGATGCTCATCCCTGTGGGTTTAATCTGGGATTTTGATCATAGTAGGAGCTTTAGAAGCTTTATGAGGTGAAGTGGATGTCCCATAGCAAAGGTGACTTGAGAGCACAATCCCATTTGGTATCCCATCATGGCAACACCTGAAAGATGTAGAATCTAATCCATTATCAGGTAAGACACATATCTTTTTACATAGTATAATGTGTGTTTTCTATTCAAATTGCACTGATATTTTCTCTGAAATCTGTACTGATGTGCCAAGCATCCGTCCATCGTTCCATGAATCCCATAGTGCAAACAAGCATGGGAATAAATCCTCACACCTGCACCAGCCAATCTGTCGAGCGTGCGCCTCTCATATGTCAGGAGAGGTGATTTTGCACTTAACCAAACACAGGATTTAAAAACACTTAAGAATCTTAACCTCATCACACCTTTAAATCCACGTCCAAAATGAGACCACAGCACAGCTCCGGTCATGTTTGACATCACGCAATCCGGATGGAAACACGCAATATCGTCACGCAACACTGTAAGGCACAGCTTGACCAGACCAAGTCGTAGGTAAAGTCATAACTTTGAACATATATATATTTGAAAAACATTTTGGTAGATATATTATAATACTATAGTAAGCCCAAATGTAATCATAATACTGTTGATTGATAACCAACTTCTATTTATTCTGCAAAAGCTCAAAGCACGAGAAGAAAAATTCAAATATATTTTGCCGTAACTGAGACAACCATGTCGAGGTAATTTAAAATCTAATAAATATATTGCTCATGTACTCTATGTATATGTACAGTATATATCAAGGTCAAGCTCAAGGTTTCTTTTTTGTCATTATAACTGCATACAATTGAAGTTTTGTTGTAGTAAAAGAAGTTTTGTTGTAGTAAAATACAAAAAACTAAATGTGTATATAATTTATTTTTTGCATATGTAATATATACATACAAAAATTGTATATACAAAATATATAGAATATATATTTTATTTATAGACAAAATATATATATTTGTATACAAATATACAATGTATATATGTGTATACATATATATAAAATATATATATTTTGTATAAATATATACAAAAATATTTATTTTTTGTATATCTATATATTTATATTGTTTGACATATTTTTTAATTGATTTTTTGTCTATCTATATGTATTATATATATATATATATATATATATATATATACAAAAATATATATATATATACACACTTTTATTTTACACAAGCCCAGTGCATCTGTCATTATTTACTTTATGAGTTTAGGGTCTACCTGGAAAAGAGCCTTCGTATCATCAACTCGTTGTCCTGCCAGTGACGTCTATGGACTTCGATGTTTTTCAACCGGGGCGGGGGGAGGGAGCCATCTGGCGGCGCTGTCCACAAATATCAGGCCTGTAAACAGATGAACTGACGATTTGATCCACTAGGTGGCAGCAAGTGTCACTTTGGTTGGGAGATGAGCACAAGATTAAGATTAAGAAATATTATATATATTTTATCCGTTATGCTATACATTATACTATCCGGTTTGCAGGTACCTATAGCTGAAACAATCAAAACATAAATATATAAATAGACTCATAAACTAAATATATATTTAAACTAAATACATTTATGAATACATTTAAACAGTGTCTAGAACATATAATATAGTATAATCATAGAACACAATGATCTTGAAAAATCAGTCGGAATGCTCAAAAATACAAAATAAAATAAATATAATAAAATAAAACTCAGAAGTGTTAACTGTGTTACGTTTACGTGACAAGACGCTGAGGCTGGAAAAAAACATCGCCTTCATATTACTGCCATCTGCTGACAGAAAATGTTACTGTACAAGAACCAGAAATATCCAAATACAACGAAGCCAATATATAGCAACACAATTAAACAAATAAAAGCCATTATGTAACAGAAAGGACACAAGGCAAATGGAAAATGAGAACTTTAATACAACACACGGGAAACTGCATTGTGGCCAAAGCATGTAATGTTGCGTCGAGCTGGCAGACTGTGGCTGCAGTGGATTATAAAGACTTTGTAACAACCAAAATGAACCAAGAACTCACAAACAGCCATCATCACTCCACCTGCTCTCTGAGCCTCTGAACACTATTCATTGCATAACAATAACAACCTGCATTTGGATTTACTATACACACAACACGTTGTCGTTATTCGTATACCGTACTGAGCCGCGGATGACAAAATGACGCTGCGTTCTTGACTATATGGTGCTATATGGTGTCTTAGGAATGAGTCAACATCAAGTTCACGTTACTACACAATAGCTCGCATGTCTGTCAACAGCCTCCGGATGAGTAACACATGAGAATAGCACCTCTGACCAATGTGTGAAGGCAACCATTACGATGTAAAAAAATAAGGCAAACGAACCAGCAAAAACAGTAGGTGAGCTGCCATGTTAACACACGTTAGAATTTCTATAACTTAACAATAAATATAAATCCAGCACTTATATTCAATGCACATACCGTCGGGCGTTTTTAAGTGTTGCGTTGGAATACACTGAATGGCAAATACGAAACATGCAATAAATAAGTGGAAGACATTGTTAAGTGTGTGATCAGAAGCAAATAAACACATAAAATGACCTGAGCAAACAACAGGGCAGAGAGGGTCGCAATTGGAATTCCCACTAAAGTACAGGTCCTCTGATGTACTCTGAGTCTGTAGACTTTCTTTTTAAAAAAAGCATCGTCATCACATCGCAATGTTAAGATAATAAAAGACAGCGTTGCAGGATACACACCTGTTCTTACCAAAGCTGTAGCAGATTACATTGTTTTCTGAGTGTATGTGATGATCTGTAAGGACTGAATTTAGATAAAATTGAGAATCGATTTGTATTGTAGTTGTGAGGGCTACTGAGTGATTATTAGGACTATTAGAAGATTTAAGTTAAAAAGTTGCGATGTGTATTTTAAGAGGCATTTCAGGTAAAGTCCAGGCTTCACAGGTCACAGACCAGCACAGCTAAAACTCAACTGAATCACGTGAAACTCCAAGGGTTCACGTGACAAATGCTGATCGTACTTGGTATCTGGAAATAAGAGATACCGTCATGGAAGGAAATTAATCAAAAAACACAGATTTTCTCCTTAGTCACTTTACTAGTAATTTTATCTATAGTGTATAGCAATAAATTCATCTTTAAAAAAAAATGGTGCGAAGGGGATGTTCGCATCATCACAGATGACTGTTAAAAATGACTATTGTAAAATGTTAATTCCATTATCCAAACATACAATGTCATTCTTACTGTAGAAAAACAAAATGACATTACGTGTTATTTAAATGGCTTCAGCAGCTACTACCCATATATTGGGATTTATTGTATAAAATCACTGTAATATTGTAGTAGGTTGGACATCCTCAGTTGAGGAGTTGGTCTCTATACTGTCATAAGGACAGACTGCACTTGTGTCACGCTTAGAAATGAAAACCTCCATTCACTTCCATGTGTAGACATGTCCTGTAATCAGGATACACCTGTGACATTTTAAATACATTCACACATACACACTGTCCTTAGCAAATGTATTGATTTAGCCCAGTTTGACTGAATTGTAATGTATATGTCCTCACATGTTAAAGTTCACTATTCAGTGGAAAAACAGAAAACGTTTTTTAAAAAAAAGGGGGGAATTAAAAAAAAGTAACACGTATAAAAGCTGAATGCTTGTTTGTTGTAGACTAATACTTAAGGATTTCCTTCGAGTTTCTGTGCACAGTTCACAAATGCATGTTTTCAGGCTAAGTTTCATTATGAATATGACACAGCAGCTTCTCTTGTTTGAGAAAACGACGAAAACGTCTAGCCGGGTGGTGTGAAGATTTCTGAACACTTAAAACCATAGCATACTGAACAAATAAGAGGTAATTTGTTCCGGTTAAAAGCTTAAAATTCCATGCAGCACAAGGTGCAGTGACGTCACTTCAAATTGCAGCGATCACCGCTTTCGTTCAAAATACACATCTTGTTGGATATACTGTACAAAGAGGTATGAAAATAGAGTGTATCAAAGGAACAAAACTCCAAACTTTAGACGGTAAATTACATAACACTACAATTTGGAGGACAAGAGGAGGAGGAGGAGGAGGACATAAAAACACAGCCGATAATCTCACATTTCACTCATATTTACAACGACGACTCTGTAAAAAAGTATACATCTAGGGAAAAGTGGTACTTTTGGACACCGTCCACACACGCAAAACGCAAAGGTGAAAGGTAATGTTGTGATGTCCTTGGGGGAGGTCAACTTTTTCTGAGCACCACTTTGAAGGGGATTGGTCACTTTGTACTTTGCTACTAGGCATTTTCTGGGCCTGTGTCAGGTGACCTGCTGAGTGGATGGAGGCAACTGTTAAGTTTACCGTATAGGTGCAGGTCAAGAATGTGTCAAAGGGCTGATGTACCATAGTCATTTTGGGTTTCAGAGTCCTGCTTGTGAGATCGGTGGTGTGTTTAGAGCGAGCTCAGGAGAGAAGTGCACGGTGGCACAGACTGCAGCTTCCTCAAACACCCAATCAGTCTACTGTAAACCGGAGGAACTGGGAGGAGGCAACATCACTCTGTGGAACAAAGGGAACACTTTTCACTGTAGAATTTTTTTTTTTAATCTATATAATTATTACATCTTAAAAATCTTTAGCAGGTATGTCACAGGACTTAGATAGTGAACTTCAATGAAGTTTTAAAAAAGTGGGTGTGGTTCACGAAGGTCACAGTCAATCGTCATGTTCAACAGGTCAAGGACTTACCTCGCTACCACTCCAGGCATGACCATCCTTCCTGTTCTTCTCCGAACATGTCCTCTTCCTCATAAAACATTCCATCCTCATGCTCTTCCTGTTGTATTTGAAAGCAAAGAGAAACTTGGTGACAACCAATAGCTGAGCATAATAATTTTACTTAAAATTTCAACATTGTAAATTGAATTAAATTAAAAAAATTAGAATGTAGTTAATGTTGAACGTATATAATAGAAATTAAAATTAAACACACAGCACTAACCTTGGGCACTTCGTATGTGTTGTAATGACTCCCAAGATATGGAACATGGTCAATTCCTGTAGCCATGTCAACAATAATCTCATCCCGATGCATAGGTATCGGAGGTCCGCCACGCTCCTGCAGCGCCAGCACGATAACTGTTGTGTTGTCTGCGCGCAGCATGCGCTCCTTCCAAAACAGTAGTGCTGTGCATCCAAGCCTGCGTGCACACGACATCCCTTTAGGTCCCTGAAGAGTTTTGCAGCGGAGAAAAGAAGCAATTTGACTCATTAACAATGTGGCATAATTCAGTGTGTTTTAATTTATATATATATAAAAAAGAACTTGTAATCTAACTTAATGAACAAATAAAGTAAGTAAATAAACTGAATGTAAAAACTGTGATTAAGTGCACTGGTGTGCACAAAATTGAAATAAAAAGTAGCATTTTATTCAATTTGAATTTAATTTTGACAGCAAACCATTTAAACAAAAGTGCAATTAAATTTAGTTTGCAAACACTTGAAAAAGGATAAAATAATTAATGTAAAATATCAACCTTAATAATTATGTAATCTAACGTATAAAGTATAAAACTACAGCTGTCTGCCACTACCAGGAGACTAAAGTTGAACAGGAAGTTAAGAGGTGTGTAATTAATCTAATTTGTCAGACCTGAACCATTCAGGTGGTAGAAAATCTTTTAAAAATGTACCTTTACAGTAGTTACAAACTACTCAGGGTTTTACCTACTCTGCCTAGCAACAGCTGGCTTATGTCTCTGTTCCTGGAACGATAAAACCTAAGACAATGAAGAATGTGTGAAAACTCGTCCATTACATACCACCATTTTGTCATGGCTATAACACATATTGACGGCATTTTTGGGGGGCATCATGTTCCACAGTCCGTCACTGCCAAGGATGATGTAGTGATGCCGCTTGGGGTCAAGTTTCATCACGGTGGTATCAGGCTCAGGAGAAACTACAAACTCCCCGCTATAGAAATCATAACTCCACAGATCACCTGCAAGCAAATTTATCTGTTTTACTGGTTTATACAGAAAATAAATGTTAAGTAAAACGAAGGGAAAGGTGTTATTTTACCAAGGGATCGTGCCACAGCCAGGAAGGGGATCTGGTCAATTACTGTGCTTCTTCTCACTGGGCCGTTATGGGTCAGTCTGGGTCGCTTCCACACAACGCGGTTCACACCAGATTTCTTCATCACGCTACATTCACATGGGCCAAACAGGTAACCTTAACACAAGCTGACTGATTGGGCAAGTACTGTATGTATACTCGACATGGCATGTTTATGTTCTTTTAGTAAAACAGTTTTAGGTATCAACAAACGTTTTGGATCTTCTGTGTGTGTTGACAATACAACGTGTTTGCTGCCAGTCTATTATAAATATTATGACTCAACTTAAGGTATCGTTTGATGAACGACTGAAAATGTATAACAGTGGATGAATTAAGTGAATAGTCCTGTAACATACAGTTACATATAACAGTGGATGAATTAAGTGAATAGACACATACAGTTACAGCTAGAGTTAATGACTTAATGAAGAATTCTTAATTGAAAGCCATGTATTTTATGTATAAAAGATGTTGAGATTGTATGTGTATGTAGATTAACAAAAGCTAAGTAAGAATTCCGTAAGGCTCAGATTGGGTTCAGGTTTGTTTCTGGTGTTATTCTTGCACAGTAAGGCTAGCTTTTTGCTAGCAAAATTGAGGGAGACTATTCAGACATTTCCTGCAAACATTTTTGATTAAAAGTAGTAAAAGTAGTGTGTGCTCCAACTCACCTGCCACCCAGTCTTTCAATCCTCTCTTTTTCTTTAGGAAGTTCAGGTTTATGGTCCTGTGTAAGTTCAAGTGCCTGAAGTGTGATATCAGAGTCATTTTCTTTTACTCCAACCACGACTGCTGAATCCCCCACATGGGCAACATACATGTGATCGCCACGGATGACGATCACGCTGGCCGTGGTGCCTGATGTGCTGGGAAGGCCAGTTATAGTCTTTGGCCACTCCGCTATATGGAGACCAAAGCAAATATTTAGGATTTAAAACAAACAAGGCTTATCACAGACAACGGGAGCTGTTGCTTTACTGATGGTTAACCAATATAGGCAGAACATTTATGAAAATAGGTACAAGAAATGTTATTTTTTAATATATGAAAAACGCACTGATTGGCCAATGAGCAGAGTTGCCCAATGCGTCAGCACACACAATTTTGTAGCTGATTAAGGTACCTGAAGGTACATTACAGTGAGAGTAATTGAGCCAAGAAAGTTTCAAGCTTCCTAGCTTTAGGAAATATATCCTAGCCATATAAATGATGTATGTTACTGTAAGGCACTCTGCCACATAATCATCCTACCAAACATGCTAGCATTTGTTTATTTTCGCAAAGTATGTGGTAAATACTTATTGCACAAGCTTTAATTGCACAAGCTATAATTGGACAGAAATTAATTTAGTACCACATTCCAGTCACCGAGAACTTATAACTGATTTCAGGAAGTGCTTATAATTATTTTTTAAGGTGTAAAGCTTTTTATTGAACTTTCTGCAATTTTTTGCAGCCCCAAATTTGCAAGGAACCTTCAACATGCTTCACTGTTCCTTGGAATAACTCAGTTAATGAACTGCTCTACAGCTGTTCATCTAATAAACGGCAGTCTGCAACAGCCAGATTTATTTGGTTTTAATTGTCAGTACAAAGCAAACTCTGCTGTTAGTCTGCATCCTATACTTGCATGCATACGTTTCTTGGCCTTGTCTGCATGTCACACAAATATGGCCTTTTGGCAGCAACAATTCAGTGAAGACCACTCTGGTCAGCCTAAATGAGTCCTACTGGTTTCACCCATTTCTGAGTTGATGTCACTGCTTATTGTGAAGAAACTGTCAATTGTTGTGTTTTGCTTGTTGACTACTGCCTCTGCAATCCTCAACATTGCCTATTTCTTTGTAAACACACCTTTGAAATCCCAGTCTGCTCTAAATTGTATGAGATGTGCCTGAAATGCATGTTTTGCAGCAGCTGTCTTTTCAGTTGAGTTACTGCTGCCTATGATGTTTTATATGGAAGACATTTTTCTTCATAGGTGTAGAAATAAATGGTGGGTCATGCAAGCGTCATTTTACAAAAAAACTTTCATTTTTGTAGCCTTGGCTCCCAAAAATGACAACGAATTAAACCAGAATACTTCATATTTCCTACTGTTAGGAGTAATCATTTTGGCTGTGTTGTAGTTGTTGCAGAACTGGACATTGGTATTAGCAAATGTCTCTGTGACAGTTTACCACAGGAACAATTGCAAACAAAAGGCATCAACATAAACACAGACAGGCTACGGTGTCCGTCCCTTTGATAACTTACGCAGCTCTTTCCACATCGCATGGTGACAGGCAACAAAGCCTTTCCGCAGAGCAGCACATACTTCGCTGTGATCCTTCGACCAAAACCCACGTTGCCTTTTCAACAAATCCCACAGATTGTCCCGTGCAAAGTGTGCCGCCTCCCGACCGCCGTGGCCGTCGAACACGGCAAAAAATGCCACCGACGTGCGAGTATCCACTGCGACTTTTTCGCACAGTACCGGCGCGCTGTTGTTGCTGATGTCCTCGCTGGAGAGATTCTCCACCCACACAGCACAAGCTGGTTTAGGCTCGGCGGCAGCTTGACGCCCGTGTGTGTCGTTTTCAGTCTTTTCTGCAGCTTCAGTCTCTGCCTTTTCTTCTCCATGTCTCTGAGACTTGGAATAATCCTCGACTGACGAGGCCGACGGCTCATACTCGATTTTTATATCGACAACATCCTCCATGTATTTTCTACCCCCTTGCTCAGAAAATGCACTCATGCGGAATATTATGGCCTCGTCCATGACTGTAAAAGCCGACTAATAATTATTCAACCGACTGAACGATACATGTACTCATTAACTGCTATGGCAAACCTCAATTTTTAAACCAATTTTGCCGCGACTGCTGGGCCGGAGGCTTCCTTCCTTTTTGTTTATCTTCTACTGGCGTCCCTAGACGTCCGGTTGTGCGTAATGACGTCATAGCTGCCCATAGACAGGTGCGTCACTTTATAAACCACATAAGGCAGTCACTGCCCCGTGTAATTTTTTTTTTTTAAAAAGGGGGGGG
>NC_024325.1:1065548-1070749 GCF_000523025.1 Cynoglossus semilaevis | reverse complement strand
TAATAGAAAAAATAGTAATTAAAAAAATATATATATATATATATATATATATATAAAGTAAATTGTCAAAAATAAAGCCACAAGTTCCCAAACACTGACATATAGCAGAACATGCATCCACGCCATCATGTGTACATGGCACCTATACACTGATATGGATGCATCTTTACATAAGGTCCATTTGCACCCATACATGTCCCCCACACTAATGTAGACCAAGCACTTTTGCCAGGACAACTTACAAACTAACACAACACACCACAGGAATAATAAATGAGAAAAAAGTGAACACAATTCAACTTAAACAACATGTAAAAATAAACATTCATATTTATAATCTTCAATAACATATACTTCTTTGGAACTATTAAATATGAACAAGTAACAAGTATTTTTTATCTGTACAAACCACTGCATGAGTTGCTGCCACCTAGTGACTGGAGGCTTGTCATCATTCAAGCATTACAGCAGTGATACACTTATGTACAGTATAGCGTGCCATATTCTATTGGAAGCCCCTCACGCACCCCCTGGCATCTCACCGCGGCCCTCCAAGGGGCCCGCCCCACTATTTGAGAAGTACTGCCCTACACTAAGCGCACGCAAGCAGAGCTCTCCCATCGTTCGAGTTTCCACAGGGACACTTTATGCTGCCGGACCAAAAAGTGCAGCGGTGCAAACATGAGTACGTGTGTACTAAGACTCTGCCACGGGTTGAATGGTGAAGCAGCAACAATAGATACATCACTGTCCGCTATTCTGTCGAAATAAATGGATTTTGTGACACACTTTTATTGTGGTTGTTTGTGTACGCTGGTTTATATTTAAGCGGTGTAGCATGTCGGTGTGTATGTCCGCAGTGCCTTATGGGTAGTGTGGTCTGTGTGACTTAGATCTTTAATAATCCCTCGGGAGTTCTTCGGGAAATTTAGGCACATTGATCTCAGGGAAAACCCGCTGAGTGGTAAACCCGCGCCATTATTGAAGGATCATTACATTTTTCAAAGTTATATATTTTTTACTTTTATTGTTAGTATTGGAGTCAACAGAGAGGTTGAAAACACAAGAAATAAGTACTGGGAAATTGGAACAGAATACCTTAGAACAGTGTTTCCCAAACTTTTTTTTCCCTTAGAACAAAAGTAACAATGACAAGAACCACAATAATCCAACAAGGTGAGTTGGTGACAGCTGTATATGGAGTAGCTAGGCACCAGGTGAGATAGTTGAGACTGATTAACAGAGACCCACAGAACACAGGTGAGTGTGATGAAACCAATTACCTCACGAGAGACTGACAGAGGGGTACTCTGTCAGTCAGACAGACCTGACGTTCACAACATTGGCTGTAGATGAATTCAAAACCACTCATCTGAATTTGACGGAGGTTCTGGGTAAGTGAGTTGGTGATAAGGATGCTGTTGAAAAGAAAATGACCTTGGTCATTATTTAATACATGTTCTTTGAATGTTGACAAGTCAGTGGCTCAACCACAAGCTTACTTTTAGGTGGGATGTGTAAATGCTCTTTAAATGGTTATTTGTTTGGTTGAAAAATGTAGTCTTTACAGAATGAAAAATATTTTATTTATAAACATAGCAGTTAAAATTCTATTTACCAATCTTTTTGTCCACATCAACAAAAACAAGCTTAAACTGTAAGTGTAACATTTTAGACTGCAGCCTTAGGACCCTGAGGATATTGGACCTGGATTGCTGCAGAGGTAGGTTTCTGATTTGTATGCACCCCATCTGATAGTGTCTCCTGGATCTCAGATGGATTATTTAGGCTTGTCTTTAAGCACAAGCTCCTTCTTTTGATTTTTTTTTTTCCCCCTTTAAATTTGATTGTCTTTTTTTTCTTCCCCACAGCCCTCCCAGACGTTTTCTTTTTCTCTGCTCTCATTGTCGGGTACTTGGACTGCCTGAAACCCTCACGAAGGAAGAGATTTCATTTACCAAGGGATATTGAGGCAATAAAACTGAATGAACAACCTGGAGAGGTAAGTTGTAAACTTTCGTATTAGTTAAAAAAAATCATTGCACTGATGTAACACCTTGTATTTTCGCACATATGCATGGCATCAGGAACAATCAAATCTCATTGATTAATACAGGAGCAGATGCTGTAAATGTGTCATGGTGCTGAGAGTGGTTTTCAGCCAGATTACCAGAATCTTTATTTTACTTTCATTCTTGCATGCTGGCAATCAATCAGTAATTACAAGACAAACATTTATTTTTATATTCCTTCCCAAGTGACATTCAAGACTTATTCTAAAACTTGAAAACTAAAGCTAAAATGAAGGTTTTATTAAACATTTGGTTCTTCTTCAAAACCGACTTTAGAATACATGCATCATAATAATTTAAATACCCTATAAAAATATATAATTTATATACTGTAACATTTATATGCAGTGTAAGCACAGTGTTTGACATTGTGTCAGACATTAAAAAATGCTTAAAGTTTGTGTAAAAAATTTGACTTTTGGTTGTATATTCAAGTTAAAATTGAGTTGCGGAAGCTGAAAGAAATGTAAAAGAATAAGTCACTGTGTATGATTAAATTGGGTTTGTTTATATAATGCCTGAAAACATCTGTGAATGTGATAATACAACTTCGGAACCTAGGAGCACATGGTAAAAAATAAATTCTATTTTAGTTTTAAGGTGCGGTTTTGCTTCTATTGCTTTTAATTTAATGCTAAATGTCAGCAAATAAAAGTCCAAAAGTGTCTCTGTAAAAGTGTTTCTTTTTTTCTAAATCAGCTTAGTTTTAGCTTTTCCATGCCTACTCAGCCAGGAGTGACTGAGAGCCATTGCTCTTAAACAGCCTCTTATACATAATGTTCATAATCATGCCATTCTCTGATGGCTCCCTCAATGTGGTCATCCTGGAAATTTGCATTTTTTTCGGACTCCCCAATCCATTAACCCCATAATATGGCGTACAATATGTCAGTAAAAAGTGCTAGAAAGTGATATAAACCGTCATTCAGTCACCATATTTTAACTATTGTGTGTGTGTGTGTGTGTGCGCATGTGCCAAATGTATTCCTGTAATAGTGTAATCCATGTTCATGTTCAGACAGATATTGTGAAGAAAATTCCCAGTGAATCCTACTTCCTGTAGCCATCCCTATCCATTAGCCTCTAGTACAGCTCTGTATACAGTATATGTAAACCTAAATAGGAATATTAAATTATTAAATGATAAATATTAAATACCATTTTCTGTGCGTTGTAATTATGTAGATATATCAATTTTCATGATGCTTCATAGTTGACTTTCTAAAACATGGCCAATAAAAATATGCTAAATGGACTTATTTGTGATTAGTCTGTCATCATATATTACATTACGTTATTTTATCCAAAGCGACTTACAATTTGAGTCAGTCAATCAACAATCGAGCTACAGTAAACATACAAAATACAAAAGTAATAACTAATAACAAATAGTGGTACATAATAAATACTAAATAGTAAAAGTACAGTTATAGTCATAGTAGATCATAGATATATAGGTATATACATATACAGTATATATATGTATACATATATATTGTGTATATATATATATCTATATATATGTATATATACCTATATATATATAACATGTAGTTACACACACATTCCAATGGGAACCAAGTATTTGCTTGTACTGCACCTGTACGCTTTGAGGTGTTTTGATTCAAGAAAAGTCATGCTTGAGCAGAGCACGTAACTACTAAGAAAAAGTAGGTGTAGAAGAAAATGAAGAACAACGGCTGGTTCTCTTCTTGTTCTACTGCTACTTTAGTACATTAATTGATTGATTGATTCTATTTTCATTTGATATAATACAAAAAATGCTAATTTTTTTCAGCAACATTTTGATCAATGTCCTTCTCATTTCCACAAACAAGTACAGACTTAAAGTCAGTTGTTGTTTTCAGTGTTGACAGCTCATTGAAATACCTATAGTTAAATTAAAAAGCTTCTAAGAGCCTTACCATTCTAATGACAAAGAGCACATGTGAACAAAAGTACATTCATTCTTTTGCTTTTGGCACACTGACAGGACTGGCTGTTGTTGTGCACTTCTCCGAACAATTAAAGTGGCACATTGAGTCAGTGGCTACATGCTGCCAAAGCGTTCCTGGAAGCTGGCTGTCTGTCAGACATCTCAGATGAGTCGCAAATCTGTTCGTAGCACAGATGGCTGATCAGTAGAATTGACTTTCTCTTTTTCGGTAGCTTGGCGATATCACTGTGTCTCATCACCATTCCTCCTCGAGAAGAAGGGAGTGTACTGTTTGGTGTGTATGTGTGTTTGTTAGGAACCTTTTTTTCCTTCTTCTTGGTAACCTGATGCGCAGCAGGTAGATGTTTCTAAGGCTTTTGACTTGGATTAAGAGAGAGCATATTTGATATATGAGGACTAATACATTTGCAGTTTCCCGATGTACTACAAAATCCTCACTCATTCTTTGAAAGAGCTTTGGAAGAGGCGACAGTTGCTGTAAGAAGTAGTGGTCCGTCGTCACTCGCTATGTGTTGATTAATGAAGATAAAACCAGAGTTTGGCAGCGAACTGTAAAGTCCATCTGTCTGCCTTGACTGCCTCTTTGTAGAAGAATTCACGCATCGACATAGTTGTAAAACCAAACAGCAGGGTAGACGGTGTTTAATTATTATCACAGTCATTTGTTTAGGAAAATCTGTGCAAAAAAATGAGCAATTGTATTTGTCTTTTTATATTGTTTTATAGCAAACCTGAATGTTAATACCATTTGATGTAACATTTCCTGTTAAAAGGGCATTTGTTCTCTCCCTACGGTTCCTAAAATACTTGCTCAGTGTGTGATTTATCTTCTTTACTTTGTATTGTTAATTCAACCTCAGTATAAGTATTGACTGTATTTACATCCCCTGTTAAATGTTTTTTTTTTTTTTTTTTTTTTTTTTTTTAGGTTATTCTAAGTTTAATCTCCACTGTAAAGCAGGAGTCCCCAACCCCTGGTAAATGGACCGATTCCAGTCCATGGTTTAATTGGTACGGGCTGCAGGGAAGGAGTGATCATTTAATTGGTACGGGCTGCAGGGAAGGAATGATCAATTTATTATTATTGTTGTTGTTGTTATTATTTTATAAGGTAGATTACGTATTGCTCTGTATGGCATTTGCATTTTATTTTTGTGTGCTAGGTTTTTTAA
>NC_024325.1:1060798-1065538 GCF_000523025.1 Cynoglossus semilaevis | reverse complement strand
ATGATTATGTTGAGAAAACATTTATCATAAAAATAAAACCAAATGCAGATGGAAAAGTGGAAATCCTCCTCTTCTTTCTTGAAAACAGTTGAACTCTAAATGTTGGTATTAAATTAATGTATGGTTGTATTCTATATGTATGTCACTTGATATTTGTTTATTAAAACTTATTTTCTGACTGGACTGTATTTTAGCCTTAGAACAAGTGATGTGATGTGCTGTTGTTGGGGCTTTTTCAAAATTAAATTAAGTTTCAAAATCTTTCTGTCATTCACCTCAGGACCATGAAGGCTGAACAATCACATCTGACGTTTCTTCTCATCAGTGCATTTTATGTACAGCTGCTGCAGCTCGGCCAAACTGTGGGCATGTCACCAGGTGAGGATCTTGTTAGTGTGTTTGTAACAGTAAAACAAAACAGAAAATGCACAAAGAACAGTATTACTGTTGATTAATAATTAATTATTCATCATTAAATGATGACTTATTGAATTGTGACAATCTTAACAAATCAGAATTCCGAGTTAGCTTAGCCTAGCTTTGGCGAAAAGTGACATTGTTATTGTCAGTAATAGGGCTGAAGTTATAAACAACTAAAGTTAGTATTTGTATAAAAATGTGGAGAAAATGTAACATTTGGCTGGACTTTTGTAAGAGGGGAAAGAACAGCGGAGCTATTTTCAATCGTTAAACTGTAAAATGTGCACTTAGCACCACCCACAAACAGGAAGCTTCAGGGTAAGTGTTGACACATTTTCTATAACAAATTGCTTTTCTTCCCACACTCGAATCTGTAGTTTATTTTTTATTATGAACACTATAAATTGTTGATTATAATTGATTCTATAATAATTCTATATATAATTGAATATATAAATAATGTATAATCCCCAATTAAGTTACAATGTGAGATGACAGTGCCCTCTACTGACAATATTCTGAATAACGGCACACAATACACCAACAAGTAAACTGTATTTCACCTGTGAAAAAAGATTTTAACATTCGTTTTTGTAAGTATTTATCATTTTTATTTGACTACATTCAATTAGTAAAGTGTTGCTTTAGACTGAGCTAAAAAATAAATTAAATTTTCATATTAATCAGGATATTTGTCTTCCGTTCACCTCTCTGTGACAGAACCTGACACCTGAGATTTCAGTGTAGTCAGTCATCATTTTAATAAAGGTAAATAAAAAAAAATTAAAAAAAAGTCCAATTACAATTTTTTTCTACTCCTAACTAACATTGATATAATAACACACGTGCATCATCAATAGAATAGAAGCAGAAAATGTCGCACTCTACACGAATTGCGTTGCACAAAAAACAGAATAATCCACTATTGTTTTTCAAACAGATTCTGGAGAGATCCATGATGTCATCACCCGCAAACCTGAATCTGAACATGACAACGGCTTTGGATACAGAGGTACGTTTCAGTGGCTATTTGAGGGGAATAGTTGTACCGTGTACTCCATGTATTATACAGTATGTATGTTACTAAGGAGATTTATTATTCAAGTAATTTTTGGAGTAAAAATATTAATAATAAAGCAACAAAGAAATCACAAACAAAAGGAACT
This sequence comes from Cynoglossus semilaevis, assembly GCF_000523025.1. Taxonomy (NCBI): domain Eukaryota; kingdom Metazoa; phylum Chordata; class Actinopteri; order Pleuronectiformes; family Cynoglossidae; genus Cynoglossus; species Cynoglossus semilaevis. Next base: position 1,063,952 of record NC_024325.1, on the reverse strand, counting down.
TAATTCCACTGCCGCAACTGTAAACATTAAATGCTGTAGCCAAGCCAATACGCTTTCCCTCAGCCTTACTTTTAATATGCTAAGCACTCTGATGTAGACCATTATAAGAAGCGCTAAAGCTATAAACCAACGATCTCTTCTTAAAATAAATAAATAAATAAAAATAAGAGAGGAAGAAGAAAAATCGAGTTACTCTCAGCTGCCCTTTGTCAGTTTTTGCCATTTGAAGACTGGTATGTGTGTCTGAATCATTGATGCTGGCACGTACAAAGGCATTTCATAGCACTTGGACACAAACCTAGCATCCTGGCAACGTATCGCTAAGAATTTTCATTTATGTACATATTCGGTGTATCTTTGGGTTAGGTTTCTTAAATATGTCTTGACTAATGTTGCTGGAATATTGAGTGGGAGTTAGTCATCACATCTAAAGAGGGATATCGATTGTATGGGAATGAACTTACACCGATAATGACTGCCAGTACCTCTGACAAAGCCCACTATTAGCGGTGAATGTTTGGTCATCACTTGGTTTCTTTTAGGGGATATCTTATTTTCACATTTATTTATTGTGCTACAAGAGATATTTTTCTTGTTAGTAGTCAACGAGATTGTTGTTCCATAACAGATAACTGTCCACATGACTGGCAGTTTCCCAGCTGGGACTGAGTTGGTGCGAGAGCAGAAGTGTGGTGGTTGCATCAGTTTCCCCTCTTTGTTTTGTGTTTTCTCGCCATAGGAAAAGAAAAGTGTGATTATGGAAAAGTCAGCCACAATAGCAAAGTGTGAGATAAGCTGACATGGGATGGAATCAACATTTATGTTATAGATAATGGAGTAAAGGGGCTGTCAAAAATCAACATGTCCCATAAATCTATGCTACTATAGATCTTTAATTCTTGGCATTTTATCCACCTACACACAGATGAGATTGTATTTGTATCAGTTTTTTTAATCATAATTCCCTTGGAATAATTGATGCTTGGATCTGAACCAAATGAAGTAGGTGCAGTAGACTGTTTTTTTTTATTATTACAAGCCATGAATTTACCCATGAGCATCACATCTGTTGTTATTTCGAAGGCCTCATGTGATAACGCAGGAGCTCCACTGCACTGCTGAAATCTGTCTTCTCTGTTTTTTTTTCTCTTCTGGCTTTGCTGTAACTGCTGCCAGCTTTCTCTGCCAAAACCATATGAATTATGTCTAATTATGCAGCCATTACATTACCAAGACCATAGTGTCCTCTACAGGACTATTGTGGTATACTCCAGCCAGTGAGTGTCAGCCAACTTGCCTGCCACAGACATATAGTGAGCATAATGGGGTCTCTATGGGGAGAGAAAGAAATTCAGTAATAACGTGCAGCGAAAATGGTCAATCTGGCAAAAATGTTTTGGTATTTTAGAAAAGATAATGCTGAACACAGCAGAAAAATAAGACGGATTAGACCCAATGCGGAGTCAAGGTTGAAGGTGGTGTACAACCTTGAATGTTCTCCGGTCTATTGCAGTATTTTTCCATATAACAACTCTCCATTCCATCACATTTTATTTTTTGCATCTGTTGTGCCTCCTTTTAGCTCCATTCTTGACACGAAGCTATCTTCTTTGAGTAGGATTTAATTCCTAATTTGAACACAGCGGTAAGAGGAAATGCAGTCATGCTCCACTATTAATTTTAACTAATTAAATTCAAACCACACTTGGATGCATTGATTTCAATGGTCTCTACAACAGTTGTGATATGTGTCACGTCTAAATGCAGTTATAGGATGCATCTAAAACATTTCCTTTGATTAAGTAGTGCAGATTATCCCTTAGAGAAAAAACCATAATTAAGAACGTTCAGGGAAAAAGATATTCCAGCTAATGTTGAGCTAGAATTTACTGGTACACGAGAAGGGGATTTTTCAACAACTTGGTTAAGAAGATAATTTTCTCCCATTTATGATGTTGTTTTTTTTCTAGTGTTAAATCATTTCACTGTTTGGACGTAAGACCTTGTTACTTATTCTCGATAACTTCGGACTCGGATTCAATGTAGTTGCATTACTGCCATTTACTGGGCATACTTTCTAAAGGTTACTATGTACTTGCCTAGGAAGTACAGGCCCATAAAGAGAAAAGACTCACATTTTCTAAACAAATATCCATATATTACAAACAAGGATAATAAGGATGTGCTAGACACATTACATCTGTTTTTTGTTCTTTCTTATTAATAAAGAATATACTTTTTTTTTGGCCGTGACAAAAAACAGTATGGTCTGCAGACTTTATAGTGTATTGCTTCCCATCCACCAGTAGAGGGCGGGCTTGGACTCCTGCGACAACAGAAGACGAATCACAAGTATGACAAGTGACATAAATGTAAACATTTATGGGTTTTCATTTTCCCTCCGTTTCATTTTGTATCGAGTCTTGTTACCATGGGTTTTAATATGATATAATATATTTTTTACGATATGATACATGGATACATGATATACTTTGAAAAGTCGGTTACAGTAGAAAACAGCGTTCACGTAATTGTTAACAGGAAATTAAAATACTGCAGAGTGATGTTTATGTCAGGGTAATGGGACTGCACTTCACGGCTGTTCTTTTGGGGAAGAAAATTGACACAAGATCACTAAAAGCAAATTTAATACTAGTTTTTAAATACACCTTAATTTAACGTCAAATACATTAGCTTCGGACATCTGCTTTTGATTTGTTGTTGTTGTTGATATGTATCTAACAATAGTTCTTCTCTAATACTTCTGCAAGAATGTTAGAACCTCAAATGACTGTCATACACCGTTGGCTGTTGCTAAAGAATACCACAAGTTATGGTTAATACAGTAAAATGTTCCTCGAAATATGTAAAAGTGTTGCAAAGGTAGTATTGCACATATATACTCACATATATACGTGTTGTATATATATGCAATACTACCTTTACAAGTAAGGGGTGTGGCTCCCACTGTGGATATCAATTAAAATTGGAGCATTTAACTTGAATTTCTAATTCGATGTTTCAAGCCTTTACATTTGTCTAACTTCTACCAAGTCCTTCTTATGAGGGATGCAAAAATGCAGTCGTGAATAAATGTGTGTCCTTGTGCGGTTAAATGCTGCCTGACTCGCTGGAATCTCCTGTACGCAGCAGA
>NC_024325.1:1045798-1055798 GCF_000523025.1 Cynoglossus semilaevis | reverse complement strand
CTGATTAAATGTCAAGTCGGTCGGACCAATACAATCATAACATAATTACCTATAAATAACAATAAGTCAATTTTTTTGTTTTGATTTTCAGAAAATAAGTACACATATTAGAAAATATTAATATCTAATGAAATATCATTTGTCAAAACATCACAAACATGAAGTGTTGGTGCATTTTTTCACTTTCAAAATTCGTCAAGCGGGCCAGATTGAACCCCCTAGCGTGCCAGTTTTGGCCCACGGGCCATATGTTTGACACCCCTGCTCTGAAGATTTGCCTGAGTAAATATCAACGGCCTATTAAATCAGTGTGCGGTAATTTCCAGACAACTCAGAAAACATTTCAGGTGGCGTTCCATCATTTGATCCTTTCAAATGTTTATGTGGTCTGTTTTGAATTTCATTAAGAACTATTTTTCACAGTTCTTAATGAAATTCAATTTAAAAGCCGATGCGCAGACGAATAATTATGAGATTTTGATGTTTTTAAAAATATTTTCTTGACATTAGAATATTGAATTTTACTGTCTTTTAATCAACCTGTTATGGAATGGAATGTAATCAACCAGCTTGAACCGAAGCAGACAGATTTGTCTATAGTGGCAGTTGTCAGTCTGTGTGCTGTTATCACAGTTCCTCTTTTTTTTCCCCCACTCCCACCCAGCTCATATCATGCACTGAATATCTCGGTGCTGCATTAGGAGGCATTATCATTGTCTATGACCTTGACTCTCTTCCAGGAGACTGCTACACTCAGTTCACCCTGTTGTTAAAAATGGCAGGTGGTAGAAAAACAAATAATGCATGACTTCAGTGTGATTCCAATCTCCCTTGCTAATACTGTTTAAAGAGATCTGAAGGCACTGGGTGTGCACATGCTCTTCTCTTGGCTGCTCAAAGAAAGGACTGATAGCATGACGTATTTTTAGATATAATAATACATGTACACTGATAGCATGACGTATTTTTAGATATATTAATACATTACATGTACTACATATACAGCGAAATGCTAATCTGAAATAATCTCTGGTGACTTAAACCAGACTAAAATACATGGATTTTCGATAAAATAAGAAAGAGCTAAAATGACATTTAGTCACAAGTCTAAAACTAAGACTAAATTTATTTATTTATTTATTTATTTTTTTGCGTTTCATTGTGCGCCCACAAGTCAGACTCTTCTGATGTTTTTGTGTCCTAGATCATGATGTATGTGAGTTTGAACTCACCTAAGGAGAAGAATTCTGGTGTTAATGGAGGATCCTCTGGAATTTATATTTTTACGGTTACTGTTCTTTGGTAATTTGTCTTTGGAATAACAGCCAACAACACTTTTCAGTATGTACTTATGGAAACATTATTTTTTTGGCTCAGTGAAAAAGACTAAATCGATCAAAAGGTACAACAATTCCTTTTTTTTCTCAAGTAAAGTGTGTTATGAATAGATATCAATCGAACCCAGTGACACATTTTTCTCTGGTGGCTTAGAAGAGACTGTTGAACTAAATGAATGTTTTAATCATCTCAAAGTATTTGTTGTATACGGCCTGCAGTAGTTAAAGATGGATGGTACTTTGGTCCAGGTCTTTGAAGTTTTGGTTGGATTGTCACGCGAAAAAGATTCTATAGAATACATTACTGTATTAATACAATACAATACAATACTGTCAACCAGTCGAATTCCTCTAAATCTCTCTGTCACCATTAAAAGTGTAGACTTTGATCCTTAGTCTCAGGCGCTGGTGACCAAGACAGAGGAGTGAAGTGACTTTTACGGTCTCTTGCCAAAAGTTCAGTCTTAACAAGACAGATCTCCTCCATTTACTGCTCACTTTTAAGCCTCCCACACAGTCTGCCTCCCTGTAATGGCGACGTCTGTGACGGCTCACTCTTCCAGGCTGGTGTTGACACTCGAGCACGGGTAATCCTGCAATTCTACAGGGAAGATTTCGCCTCTGAGCCACCGCAGCTCAGGTAGTCTTCCTTTGTAAGTCACTGTATAAGCTGACTGTGTCACGCACCTGTCAGCTGGACTGAAGGGACGCAGTAGGACTGCTGCGTTCTGTTCTAATAAATGTCACCTGCTGCTTTTCTATCAGTTGTTTGAGGGAACCACACTGACAGTTACTGTCAGGTGACTTTTGTCTGTCTTCTATTTTTATAATTGGGGTTTTTCTTTCCAAACTGGGTCCAAACGTGGAGTCACACATTTCTTAAAAGTCCCCCCAGCTTAAAGAGTTTACAACACTTTTCCAAAAAAATAATGATTGTGTTGAGTTTTTGCCATGCTGTGTGACACTTTTGCTGTTTTTTTGATTGCCATCAGTGAGAATGGTCTTATCATTTGCAGTTACAGCTCAATCACCCGCTCCCGTTAACTATCGTAAGCCTTCATTTGGAGATTTTATTTTAAATTAAAAACATTACTTCAAATGCTAAATGTTTGTGATTAGGTTTTTTCTGTTTATTCCATTATGTTAGCCTGACATTCGCATTATAATTATGTCATATCTAAGAATAAGAATTGTTATCTATTTCCTCCGATAAAGAAAACACAATAACACAGCCAAATATCATTTGTTGGGTCCTGAGACGTTTACAGCAGTTTGGGGGAATCCATCCATCCATCCATCCATCCATCCATCCATCCATCCATCCATCCATCCATCCATCTATTCATCTATCTCTCTCTCTCTCTAATTAAGAGCTTGAACAATATTGGCATTTTGGAAATCGGCAAAGGTTTAAACCAGACATCGCTAGTCATGGATGGTTTGTAGTGTAAATAATTACTGAATAAAACATTTAATGGCCTGAAAACACTGTTGTACAGCATGAAGTGTCTGAACCTATGATTTAAAACCCCAGGCTTACGCTCTTTAAATTTCTATAGCCTTTTTCTTATCACAGTTGTATCTGTTCCTATTGTCTTATGGTCTATCCCAGTATTGTCCTGTCTTCATAATCACCTTCTCCCAAATCATCATATTCCTGGCCTGCCCTTATACACACAGCACCCATCTATCCTTTTTCCTATTTTTGAACATTTTGAAAAAAACGTTTTTCTTTACCCCCGGTCTCCTTGACCAAAACAATAGACCACAGAAATGTTCAATTTTCTGTCTTTTTTGTGGTATCTCAAAGCTTCCCTTTTCTCCCCCAATCTTCACAAAACATCACTACCGCCTCAGGGATGCCGGAAAGCAAAAATGTATAAGGGTACAGGTGTAAAAAAAAAAAAAGACCTCCCCTGTGTGTGTATGTTTTTCATTGGGCATCTTTGTCTATTTTTTTTTGCATACTGATTATCAGACGCCTGCTGGCCTTTTGCAGATAACGCCTGGTCTTCTGGACGCCCACTTGTTGTTATTGTCTTTCTCTAATGCCAGGGTGTTAAGGGAACTGCACAGACCCTCAGGCATCAGCCCCACACAATTAAGTACAAGAAAAGCAGCATGTGAACCGAGTAGGGGGCCAAAGGCCGCGGCAGCTCCCTTGTTTGTATTGTTCGGCCTTAGGTTAACATGTCTAGACAGAGTGGAAAAAAAAACATGTATTGAAATGAATCATTTTAAAATTCATGCTTTCGGTAGCTGTATTTATTTTTTTAAGTTTGGATGCAGATGAGCGCAGATGCGATTGTGCACTTTAAAAGGGCCATGAGCACATTCACCTTCATACAAACGAGAAAATGCTTCTGCAGATCAGAACAAGTCATTTCTAGTCTCACGACTGACCATTTTAGATTTCCAACTGAAAAATCCAAACTTTTTACAGTTGAAATTACTTAAATATTTCACAGAAATGCAATTAAGAATAATACGCAAAAAATCACACTAACACCAATGGTCAACATGAGTGTCCAGTTACTTTATCCTGCATCCAGCGTTTCGCGGTTATGTTGCCATCTCTTGTAAATGTACAGTACTAAAAAAGTCATGTTCCATCATGGCGTTAAAACTGCCCAACTAGTTCGCTAACTAGTTACATCAACTCGTTGCTATATGTGTTAGCTGGCTTTGTTTATGTTTGCCAGTTTTAGGCCATACATTGGATTGTGCTACTTTTGCTTTCTTTCGTTAGTATAGTTTTTTTTTGTTTTTTCTTTAGAACTTTTTGCCCTTTAAAGTGGCTCCCAAGTGTAAGTCAAAATCAGATTTTACTTTGTCCTAGATCAGTGGTGTCAAACATACGGCCTGCGGGCCAAAACCGGCCCGCTTGGGGTTTCTATCTTGCCCGCTTGATGTTTTCAAAGTTCTCAAAATAAAATAAAACACGAACTGTTCATGTTCACAAAATTATATTTCACTAAATATAAAGAATAATCTAACATACTTTACTTCATGTATATAAAGTGAAACAAGACGGACTCTTTGTTATTTATAGGTTACTATCCTATGATTGTACTGGTACGGCCCACTTGACATCTAATCAGGCTGTATGCGACACTTGAACCGAAATGAGTTTGACAGCATTGTCCTAGATTATGATGACAGCACTGTGTTAGTGTAGGTTAGGGACATGGGTTTCTTATTTACAGTTACATCGCTGACACAAGTCCATTAATTTGTATTATTAAAAACATTAAATAAACCCTAACAACATTGTCGGTTCTTCAGTTCTATACAAATTGTCAATGTAAAATAAATTAAAAATATTTTTGTATGAAATAATAAAAATAATAACAATAAATTCAAATCAGGGTCCAATCAACCAATCCAATCAAAAGTCTTTGAACAGAGGGAGAAAACAAAGAATCCCTGAAGAATCAGGTACTCTCTAGTCAGAGAGTTATTTCTGTGTAGCTGGTTAAAAATGGTTGGATGTGTGTTTTCTGTTCACACCTGGCTACGTGGGGGGTTGCGAAGACTCATATGGAATACGAGATGTGCAGAGGCAGTGGAGCTGCGTACCTGAACCTAATTAGGCTGTTTTCTTCGGTGTCCACTGCCTCGCAGGAACTCGCACGCTTTCTTTGAAAAGACCATGAGATGAGATGAGAACGAGGATGATTGACAACTCAGCAGTGTAGCCTGGATTAGAGGTAGTTTTGTGGTTGTTAGTGTGGCTCTGACTGGACGTATTGATTCACATAACTGTGGTGGGCTTCACAGTTTCAGGTGCTGTGGTGTCAGTGGTTGAAAAGAACAATAGTGGTACGGCCCACTAAAACACACACACGCGCACACATACACACACACGTACACAAACAAGCTCATTTTTCCAGTCGATTGGAGGCAGAGTGATGGAAACTGTATTTGTCTTTTTCATAATCAATCATTTCCTTTAAAAAATGATTAAAAAATCACATTCAGCTTTCATAATCAATCATTTCCTTTAAAAAAATGATTAAAAAATCCAGCTAAATAAAAGAAAAACTGTATATATTTAATTCACGTTCAGCGTCTCTTTTAATAAGGGGTGCATACGCGGTGGTAAACCACATGGGGCACTGTTTTTCGACAGAGGCACTTCCTATCACATCCCTGCCGATTTAGCTGAGAGTCTCGCATCTTCTCAGCAGAACTCTGCTGCATTATTCAAACTGATTCCTGTTTTTATTTTTCCTCTTGCCTGTTCTTATCCCCAGGTTATTCTTTCTGCCTTAGCCTAAAATAAAAGCCTGCTTTCTGCTTTTCAGTTAGAAATACAAAAGCAGGTATTGTAAAAGGTTTGCCGAGCAAGCCACATTTAAAATTTTGTAAAATCAGAATCAAATTAAGTTTAATTTATTGTGGAAATTTGTACAATATATTAAGCATATTATCATTTCATGATACTCAAAGTCAAATTTACAGTGGGCCAAAATTTAAAACTGGGACGATGTTGCGGGCCATTAAAAAATTGAGGGCAATTGTTCATGTTTTGTGTAAACATTGAATCTGGAACAACCAAAGCTTAATATTATAAACACACATCAGTAGCAACAAAAAACCAAACAAACAAAATGTATGAGCTATAACCTAGCGCACACACCGCTAATACTCCAAATCCTGCCAGTATATAGGGCCTATATAACGGCGGACCAACTCTAGTGCACATTTGATATGATCTCGTGGGCCAAATTTAATTACACTGTGGGCCTGAGTTTGACACGTGTGCTTTTGACCATTGTCAATTTCAGCAGGTATTCTGTCACTGGTATCTGCTGATTTCATGTAGGACAGGTTACAGTTACCCTGTAATTGCTGATGCCGGGGTGGAGAAATCATGATTAAGTGAGATAAATTAGCTTTCCTTAATACGATGAAAAACAATTCTATGTATTGCTGGAACTGAAAGACGTAACAGTAGGTTAATGTATTTGTTTTGTAATATATTTTAACTCACGTGATAGAATTAATTGGAAAAATGTTGAGAGAAGTATGAAAAGGTATAACTCAAAATTCAGCTTCATAGAGGTGGTGGATATAGATCACTGCTCTGCTCCCACAATGCAACAGTAGGGGTTGAGATGTTATTTTAGGCTTGAGGTGCCTCAGGGAAATGAAACCTCTGCCTTGCGTTATGTGTAAATAAAAGCGTGTATTTAAGGTACATTCGAACGTTTCAATCGAATTCATGACATAAACTGATCATCACCGTTGCATTATTTCTTCAGGGTCTCGTCTTCGCCAGGAAGACTTCCCCCCTCACATTGTGGAGCACCCCTCCGACCTCATTGTGTCCAAAGGAGAACCGGCGACTCTTAACTGTAAGGCAGAAGGTCGTCCAACCCCCACGGTGGAATGGTACAAAGACGGAGAACGCGTGGAGACCGACCGTGACAACCCTCGCTCCCACCGGATGTTACTGCCCAGTGGCTCCCTCTTCTTCCTACGCATCATCCACGGGCGACGGAGCAAGCCTGACGACGGCAGTTATGTGTGTGTTGCTCGAAACTACCTGGGCCAGGCCATAAGTCACAATGCATCACTGGAAGTAGCAAGTAAGTGTTGCTGGATTAGTATTATCTAAAATTCACTGGTCTAAGTAAAGAGAAAAGCAATAAAGGCATGGGATTTTGAAGAGAAAAAATGAAATCATGCATACAAATTACACTTGGCTAATTCACAATTTGCATTTACTGAAATACATAGTTCTTCAATTTGCTCAGTTCTTTTTTTTTTTTTTGCTCCAAACATTCTCAATAGAGACGTTTTTTTTTTATGGTTGAGAGACAGGTGGACGTCCACATCGTAATCCATCTGTCACACATGGAGACAGCTGCTGCTCCTCGGCTCTTGTCCCGAGATTTTAGCTCAAGGCTGCGTTCTGTAGAACTGACAGTCTCTGCTTACCGATTTGGGTGTCGAGCCCGTCGTAGGCTGTTGCCGTTTTTACGGCCTTTTGCTGCTGCAGGTACGGATCGCAAGTGGGGATTTGTTGAACGTAGTTACAATAAGTGATGAAATTAGGAAAAGCAGGAAAGAAAGTGCAGGTTTTTGCCTGATGTCTTCTATACATGTTCAGTTTGTGTTTGGTTTGAAAGGGAAGATTGATTTGCAGGGTTAAAAGTGTTTTAATGAGACATCAAAATTTGATGTTTACAATCGAACGGGCACCAATATTTTAAAAGTCCCAAACCTTCGCCACCCAAGTCAATAGACATTATTCGTAAATCACAAAAAAAAAAGTGTACTTGACCAATTTCTGAACATTAATGAGGATATTTTATTGTTGGCCGAGCAGTTAGTATAACTCAAAAACACCGACGGGAAGGTCTGTGCTCTGCTAAAGTGAGACGCGTGAATGCAGTCGCCACGCGTCGCGTCGACCTACTCTCCGTTCTACAATCGGTCTTGTTTTAATTGGATTAGAACGTTGTTCAAGTGCTTCTTGTTACGTTGTGTTTAATCGGTTCTAGAACACAGTCTGGGTTAGTGGCGGCTTTTTGCACTTTTGTCTAGCGTGCAGAAAGACAGGACAGAATGCTAACATTAAACACATAGGCTATAATTAATTATACACTATTTAAAAAAAACAAACATCAGAGACATAACCACAGCTGGCAGCCATTTTGACGTTGGAGGCAGACAGCTGTTGCGATGACCGTGAACTCTTGGGGAAACAGTCTTTGGGAAACAATGTCTTAGACTAGTGGTTCTCAAACTGTGGTACGCACTCTCCAGTGGTACGCGGGGAAAATTCATATTTTCACATTTACATTTTTAATTGAATAAATCTGAAACATATCATGCTCAATTAATACAACATTTAAACATAAAGATTTTTATAAACATTTTTAAACATTTATAACCATCTCTCCTGCAGTGCTAATGCTAACAGGGAAGGCCTGTGCTGCTATATTCTAATGTTGGTCATTGTGGTGGTACACAGAGAGCTCCATGTTTTCTCAGGTGCTACAGAGTAGAAAAAGTTTGAGAACCACTGTCTTAGACTATTGTTTCCCAAAGACTGGGTCGCAACCCCCAGGTGGGTCACAAGAGATTTTTTTTTTTTTGGGTCGTCTCGCATCATGTTCCCCAGGGGTTTACGAATAATGTCTATTGACTTGGGTTGCGAAGGTTTGTGACTTTTACAATATGGGTGTCCCAGAAGATAAGTTTGGGAAACACTGCCTTAGACGATCATATCAAGGCTATTAAATGGGGTTTTCACACAGCTGTTGTGTTTAACACGATCAAAAGTTGGGACACCTTTCACCGCTAGTTGTCCTCAATTAGTTAATACCCGTCTCTAATTGAACTGGCTTCGACCTGTGGCAGCAGATGGCACAAAGTAGTGCAAACGGAATATAGTGCCCATAATGCAGGATGGCAAAAATTGCCTCACCAGCTGCTGTATTCAGAATCATTTAATAGACAAGGTTTTGTTGGAAGTATTCATTATCCTTGGAGAATGGTCATTGGTGGCTGCAAATATCAAACCAGGTCACATTCAGGATTTATTTAGACCAATGCCCTGTCGGTTGACAAATTAGTTTGCTTTGGCTGCTGTCATTTAAAACAAAGCAAATACTGTGCTCTGACAACCCAGTTTAAATTTCAATTGATAATCAGCAAACGCTAACACTCAGATGATGACGGCTTGTACAACAAATCCTCACTCCGTGTACTAAATCGTGTTGCCTGCCCAAGTGTTACCACTTCACCACCGAACCACACAGTGAAACAGTCACCATGTCTGAGCTGTATCTTCTGCGGACACTCTTAAACAGCACTGCTTCTCTGGAAAGCTCTGAGATATCCTCAAGTTTGTGTTTATTCCTGAGAGATTACTGCCACGTTTCGAGGTCAAGAGGCAATGCACAGAAAAAAAAACTTGTTGTACTGTCTGGATGAAATATGTCTTTATCCTTCAGAGGTCATAGAGATTCATGGGTCACCCTGAATGAAGGTAGTGTAAAATAACCTCTGGCAGATGCAGCTGGGCTAAAGTCAGTTTAGGAGAAAAAGGAAGAGACTAAGTGGCAGAATGAAGTCTGGAGTTAGAGAACGTGTCAGCGTGTATTTTAGGATGTGTTTGAGTTGCTTATAGTACAGGGAGGTGTATTTCTTTTTTGGTCATCCACTGTGTGTCATCCATGTTGATTTTGAATAATGAGCTCTATCACTGTGATACCACACATTTCACTTATTGTCACACAAAATTCACTTAATACTAAATTACAAAATTAGAGAATATAGAGCAAGGGTGTCAAACATCTGGTCCGTGGACCAGAACTGGACCTCTAGGAGGTTCAAACCGGCCCACTTGATCAAATTTAGTAAAAAAAAAAGTAAAAAAAAAGCACAAACACTTCATCTTCATGATGTTTTGTAAAATTACATTTCATTAAATATAATAATAATGGATTGTTGTTTATAGGATATTATTTTATGATTGTACTGGTGCATCTAATTGGGCTGTATTTTGACACCTCGATATATATATTTTTATGATTGTACTGGTGCATCTAATTAGGCTGTATTTTGACACCTCGATATAGAGGGTTGTTATTGTTTTGCAGTAGAAAGACTAGCAGTACTGCACAGCATTTCTAAAGCTTTTGAAG
>NC_024325.1:1031411-1045755 GCF_000523025.1 Cynoglossus semilaevis | reverse complement strand
CTTCAATAATTAGACAACAGTCTGAATCTGATAAGTCTGTTATTGCTTATTTATATTATTCGTTATTTCCATGGTTCCCTTCGAAGCTGGAGTTACATATACTGTACATTACATATCTTTCAAAACAGTCACACCTAAATTGTAAAAATTCCTAGACATGTTTTTCTTGGAAAGGCACGTGACAGTGATTAAGAACGACGTGTATTTATTTTTTTTTAAAAAAGCCCCTCTGTTGAAGTTTATACGTTAGGTTCTCTCTCATTAAGTCTCTTTAATGACCTCCAACTGAAAACACACACCAGCAAAAGTTAAACGGTGGAGTTCAAAAGCAGCAACTGTCTTCAGTAGGAGAGGGCAAACAATGTTCAAAGGGGAAGACAAAGTCATAGTCCAAAATGCAAAGGCAGCACAATCACCGGGGCATCAGAGGAACAGGGTGCAGACAAAAAAGTCATTAAAAACAAGAGTTATTGCTGGTTCGGGGAGACATGTAAAAGCTTTTTCATATTTATCACAGCATACATTTTTGAATGTGCCATTTTGATTTAAGCTGACGTAGTCTTTGCAGCATGACAGGTGAAGTGAAGTGATGGAAGAAGGAAAGCGGTGACAACGAGAGATAGAAACAGACGAGAGAGAAGATGGAATATCTGTCCTTCACGGTGTGGAACTGTAACCTGAAAATTGAGGCGACGTTGTCGAGACAGTGACAGATGTAGTATATGCTGATACCTGAAGCATGACTACAGGGTTAAAGCTCTATGTTCACACATCACACTTACTGGCACGTGCAAACACAAACAGCCGTTGCTAATGAGGTAAAAAAAAAACAACCATAATATAAAAAGACAAATTCTATTTGACATCTATTCATCTATTCTATAAATGTCACAGGACACTTCCAGCATGTTTTCTTTTCCTCTGCCAGTGGCCATCCTTTAATGAGTATATGTCCTGTTGACCTCAGCCACTTGATTCAATCACATCGAGCTTTATTGAGGTGGAGGTGAAGTCACTGACTGTGTGCTATAAAGGTAGAAGACCCTGTTTTTATCTTCAATAAGTGGATCTAATGAAATGAATGATAGATGGACGGATGGATGGATAGATAGATAGATAGATAGATGGATGGATAGATAGATAGATAGATAGATGGATGGATAGATAGATAGATAGATAGATGGATGGATAGATAGATAGATAGATGGATAGATAGATAGATAGATAAATAGATGGATGGATGGACAGATAGATAGATAGATAGATAGATGGATGGATTCTTAAAACTATAATAATAACTAGAACATTGATTTAATAGTATACAGATGAGGAAATAGTAGCTTTATAAAAAGTAAATGCCTCTATCATCAAACTGACAGCTACTGGACTGAGAGCTCTCCATGTCATAGTCATTTCTCACTGACCTCATGCTGTCTAAAATGTCTTTGAAACGTTCAAGAGATTCCAACACTCCAAGAGAGTTAGTGGTCACCCTCCCCGTACCCCCCCCACCCCCCAAAGTGGATGAGGACAGATGCAGTTTGATGGACGCGATGACACGGTGTAAACACTTCAGCCGTAGCCACGAAGTCAAATATCATTGTTTACTTCCAATTATCCGTGACAGTCTGCAAACACCGTGCTAGATCTAATCCTTGTTAGATCAGTCAGTGATGACGTATCCCACTCTGGGGACGGCAGAGTTTGTTTACAGTCTGGAGACTGGGGTGATTGCATGTGCAAGTATAATCCAAACAACTTGACTCCCTATATTCTTCCAGGCACGGCGTTTGTAAGAGCCGTATCTGTGCCAGGACAAGAGGAAAGTGTTTGTTTGACTTGCAGTGGCGTGTTGACGGAAAACGAGAGAGAAGTGCTCAAGACTCTGTGAGAAGGTCCATATGGCCAATCTGTCAGCTTTATCAGAAGCCCTAGCTTTTCCCATCATTGACAGTGAGTGCAATTACGTAGTCAGATTTGTGCATTTTGCACCACCACCACCAGCTGCTGCTCTGAACACATTACCAATAGCTCCAGTTTGTACGATTTAGAAATGATTTCCACATTAATCAGAAAGAATAAAATAATAATGAAAATATTTATATATATATTTTTATAATAATAATTTTCTTAATTTTTTTATTTGTTCACAGTAATTTGAAAGTAACTGTGACTTTATTGACCTCGACTTATACAGTGTTTTGTGGTTACGTCGACATCTCCCATAGATTTATTAAGAAAGTCTGGTTCCAACTTTCCGATGTTTGATGTTCAAACTCGCCAACTTGTCGGCGATCTGACCGGTCAAATACGTTGTTACGGTTTTTCTGTTCTATATTATGATGTCACCATTGTGTTAGTGTAGGTGAGCGACATGAGCGGTACTAATGGTTTCAAGCTACTACTACTTTTTATTTTAAAAAATGACACTGGGTTCCTTGCTTTAGCATACCGGTGTGTTCAGTAGAAGGTTATTCATTTAATTTTAAACAAAATACACATTTTATAATATCTTATAATATATTATAATATTATGTATCAAATGTGGCAGTATTAAACTTAGCCACGTTGATATATGTCTTGCATATATTTTATCTGGCTTTTTTATCACTTTTTTTAGTTGAAATATTTTACAACGCTGATCCTCAAAACACAGAGGATACTAATCTTTTGTCGTGTAAAATTCTATTATACACAACTATATTTTATTTATTATAATTGTATATAATTAAAAAAATATTATTAATATAGTAAAAATTATACAAGGTCTAGAGCAGAACTCAATGAACATAATGTTTGGTCAGGTTGCATTAAAGTTAAAATTTAAAAATTTAGACATAAGAAGTCACTGATTGAGTTATGTTACATGTCCCAAATTGTCATCATAAACATTGTGGATTTTGGTACCCTGAGGGGCAATTCATAAAAAGGCCCAGAAAGCAGGGTATAAAATAAGACAGCTACAACAACATGAATAAAGCACAAAAGTAAACACAACATAAATAGACAAAATGTAAAACTGTACATAAAACAAGCGGTAAAGTGACTTTACCGCAGTGTGCAGTTTAGTTAATGAGGGAACTATTTGTGGGAAAGGAAGCAAGGGCGGACTCCGATGGAGGAACAGAGAAGGGTCAAGGTTTAGGTGCTGGACTGCTGTGGGAATAAAGACAGCTCCCCTCCTCCGAGTCCAGCTCCCAGGACAACACAGAATTCCTCCCGATGGTAGTTACTCAAAGACCGAAATGAAGATGTGCAAGGGGTCAAAAAGGATTCTGTGATCGGTTTTAGTGTCTGTTCTTTACAAAGGCGGACAGAGTCCAGGAGCAGGGCTTAGTGAGGGAAATTAATGGGACCCTGTCCTGCAGGCAGATGGAATTAAACCAGGAGATGAATGAGGAGGTGAGCACACATTCAACAAAGATATGGTAAACAACGGAGGGAGCTGTTTTAATCACAGTTTCCTAACTGTGGGCCGATGATGTCATTTACTGAAGTTCACCTCAGCATTAGAGAAGAATCCGAGTCTTATCGATATCTAATACAGTGGAACCTCAAGTTACGAGCGTCTCGACGTACGAGTATTCTAAAATACGAGCATGTCGCCATTAGTCACTACTGTATCGTCTGTCTAAGATAAGGTAAGAACTCATAATTAAAACCATATTTTTTTTTATATCACAGGAACCCTTATATACTATAATTTTTTGTGTGTGTATGTCTCTATAGCAATAAAAAACATGTTTTTTCCATTGTTATTAGCACTAATAAGGGAGTTTTTTAGAGGGCCGGAACAGATTTTTTTTCTGTTATTTCTTAAGGGAAAATGGATTCAAGATTCGAGCGCCTCGAGTTACGAGCTCGGTCCTGGAACGGATTATGCTCGTATCTCGAGGTTCCACTGTACTTAGCTTTTGCTGCTATGCTGTCTGTAATATAACTGAGGTGGCTAATCCTTGATACCGATCTGTTTAATAACTAAATAACATATTACGTCACACACTAGCAACACACACCATGCCAGTAGAAGACGTACAGTAGGCCATAGCATGAAGCCTGACTAAGAGTTAGCAACATAAATATATATATCAACTCAACCACTGTTCTGTACCCTGAAGGGTTCCACAGTAGAGTAGTACTAACTGCAGATCACAAGAACCCAACATTATTTGCACTATTGCACTGACAAATATTTCTATATTGACAAATATTTCCCTTGTGACTCAGCCTTTATTGGCGTTTTCCTGCGAATAATTTGAAATCTATTTTTTAGGAGGTGAATCAAAGCTTAAGGAACTATACACAGAAAAGCGAATATATACCAATTCCAATGATATTGCTACAGTGCGAGCTAACCAAAGATTCTTTTCTTTAATTAGGACTGACAGAAATACAATTGAACCGCTGCTCTGCAGTAACTTGCAGTAACCGTCACGATCTGTGTAGGAGTGAAAAAAAAAAAAAAAATAAGAGAATTTGCTGAATCAATGGATGTGTGTGTTAACAAGCTGACAAGCAGTTTACATCATGGTAAATTGTCTGCACTGTTGTAGTTCCCTTCGTAATTGACATGTGAGGCTTACTTTGTCAGCCAAGCGTGCCCTTAAAAGTTGCTGACGAGGAGGGATGAAGCAAATGGGAAAGAATGAAGACTCTAAAGAAGTCACGTCGACACATCCGTCTAGTGAAGTAGACGTTCGTGCAGCAGGCTTCTGCGTGCAACCGTGTGGCTGACAATATGTTTTACTACACTGTAGGTAGGATTATCTCGCTCAGATCAGTTCATTGTATTTCATGCATTTATTTCTATTGTTGAGACGTGAATATTTGTTTTCTTTTCCCCTGACATTGGCCATTTTTCATTTGAGACGTAACACTGGCAGATTATGCATTTCTCCCATGCCTAAGAGAATTAAAAGATGCTGATGTCTGGCCTCCTTAAAGACTGTCTTATTGGGCAGAGATTTTTTTTCAATATTTTAAACCATAAATCTGATCATTTTTTGTAGTAAATGCCTTATTTTAATTGTTGTGAAACTCTGGTTCGCACAGTGTAGCGTTAGCACGCCTGATATTGGGTTCGATTCCCAGAAGAACCACATGCTCCACCTCCAAAAAGCAGTCTGTTAACACAAGAATTCACCCAGTGTGTGATCAATAAAGTTCTAATTATGTTATTATGAAGACACATTATTCTTTCCACAATGGAAAGAATAATGCTACAGTCTGAGTCTTTGTTGAAGACACATTATTCTTTCCACAATGGGGAAATTTACAGTCTGAGTCTTTGTAACAAACACGGGCTGCCACAGGAGGCGCCATTAAGAACATGGTTGTAAATCACAAGCTTCCACACGGGAGGAGCCCGTAGGGATATACGGTGTTCTCTGGGAATCGAACTCTCTATCGTCTGCTTTCAAGGCAGATGCTTGGTTGATTCGTGGATTGATTGATTGATTGAATTGATCGGTTGAGGTTGTTCTAAGTCACTGTGCGGAATGTTGCTATGCTTCCACTGAATCAAAAGGCCACTGAAGAGTTAACTTCTTCCCACACTGTAGTGCCTACTGCAATTGGAGAGAGGGAGCCTCTCGTCTGTGTGACATGGCACACGCACGCAGGCACGCACACAGACGGGATGATCACTAAACCATACCTCATCACTGACTGTCTGTCTGTCTCCTCGTCTTGCTTGGATTCATTTGATGTCTTGTGGGAGTGTTTTTAGGAGGGGGAGACCGAGACACAAACATGCACACAGATTTCGAGCGTGAGGTAATGAAAAGATCATACCATTGTTTCAAAAAGCTGTTGGATGTGGTGATTTTCAACAACAGAGGAGACAATTAGTGAGCTCTTGAAAGGCAGTATTTTTTTTTTAGTGGAAGACAATGAAACCTACAGGTCTAAAGCTCTCTAACCTCACTGAACTTCACTTTCATTTCCGCATTATTCCGCCTTTTTTTTCTCTCCAAAGTTTCGTACAATTTCCTCCATTCCTCTCATCCTTTGCTCCTCTCTCTGTTTCCTGTGGGAATACCTAAGATGAGGAGACATGTTTGAAAAGGTTGGGCTGTGGTAGAAGCTGCACAAAAAAGATTTCATGATCACTGATGTTTCCAACAATGTCAGGCACGTAGCGTGTGCGTACGTCTTTTACTATTATACATGTACCTGCATGTGTGTATGACATTTTTAGCGACAGACGGAAAAATATTTTTTTTAAATATGATCCTAGGTCACAGAAACGTTGCTGAAATCGTGGTCTGGTAACGTAGTTTTTGGAAAAAAAAATACAACATTTTTACATGTATTTTTTATCTTAAAAAAACGATTCAGAATGCCTTAATCTGGTATATTATATCAGATTTTTGGCAGCTAATGAAATTAAAAAATTGCATTATTTCAACAAGACCTCCTCATTACTCTTTTTTTGTGCACGGGAAACTCCTTTCCCGGTTCTCAGACTTGTCAAGGCTGCTGCAGAGATAGAACAAAGGAACAAAAACACCAACTGCATGAAATGAGGCAATGGCAGCTGCCAAAGAAGATAAAGCAGCGAGGTAAAAGAAAACCTTGAGACACAGAAATGGGAGTGGAGATAATTAAAAAGATCTTCAGCCCTACGAAGTAGCACATAGATTTTTATATTCTTTGAGAGACATTAAAAAATGCCCCTCCATCTCCATCCATCCTTAGTCTATAAAGCAGAGATGTGTGAAGAACATTAATCTGTCTCCTACCAGCCCATATCTTTTTTTTAAACTATGCAAAGCACAGCAGTATTTTTTATCACTTTTAGAACTGCAGTTTCATTGTTATTTACCATAATCTAGAATGGAATATTTACTATTATTCCACTTGGAATTATGTACTAATGTAATGGTATTTTTTAAAATATTTTTTATAATTTACTTAGATTTCTATGAGAATAGAACCAAATCCTATTCTGAGGATTTATTGTCCCTCACCATTGAGTACGAACAGGGGATTTGTAGCTCGGTGGTAAAGTTCCTCGACTGCCGTACAGTAACTAGTCAGTGTAATTTCACTCTTTGTCCCGGCTCCCGACCCTTTGGGTTGTGTCAGGAGAGGAACCTTTATTAAGAACTAATGGTGATAAATGCTCATGCACATAAACAACATTATATTTACAAAACAACTAAAAGTCTTTTCACCCTGATGAGGTATAGGGTAATATATCACGCTAATTGTCCCTAGCAATGACTATAGTATATAAAATGGTTATTTATTTATATATGTGCAGGCTCTACCTCTTGGTTGTACCGACTGCTGGGATCGGTTCCACCGCCCTCTGCCAGCCTTGCATAGGATTAAGTGGTAGTAGATGAAGAAATGAATAAATAAACATCACGTGTACAACGAGTACTGAAAAACCTGTACTACTGGATCTTTGCTTTGATAAAGAAATAGCTGTGGTTACAGAGAGCTGTTGCTAATTTGAATGTTTGACAATATATAATCAGCTGCCTGTAACTCTTCATTTGTGTTGTTTTGGTTAAATACACTCCACCTATATTCTCTAATACCTTTAGACAAAGGGTCCTAACTATATTTGTCAGAGGACGGACATCATGGGGCCCAGACACTCCAATTAAACGAAATAAAAAGTCACATATTTGTCGAATATTGTTATTTGATGGTTATTCTGGAATCCAGCCGTGATCACTGATTAAGACACTGAAAGCCATGGATCAGCAGGGCCACCCACTGGCAGTTGCAGGCATGTTGTAGCTCCACTTCAGAATATGGATAACTTCATAAGCTGAATCCCAATGTTTTTATTTGGTTGAAAATCACATTCCCTTTATAAATTTTAAACCCAATTTTATATTAGCAATAATGTAAATGTAGGATAATGAAAAGTATGTACAGTGTTATGAAATTAGCCTTTTGCAACATTGCATCTAGCTAACATAGGGATGTGTATATTCTAGAGCATACTTGTCAAACTCAAGGCCCGGGGGCCAACTGCGGCCCGCCAAGACCTTTTGTGTGGTCTGCGGGAGCTTAAATAGCATTTAGTAAAGTCCATGCAGCAGAGTTTCTTAACCTGAGAACTCTTTTAGACTCTATTCTGTTTGTATCAGTCTGCATGACATATTATTTTGAAATATTGTCAGATTATCTTTAAATAAAGAAAGTAAATGGATATGACAGGATTTTAGTTTGAATGAAGTAAATTAGTAAAAATTAAGCACATTTTTTTGTGTTTTCACTGTTGCCCAGTACCAACTGACCTATGGACCGGTACTGGTCCGCGGACCGGGGGTTGGGGACCACTGATCTATGCAATCTTCCAGTTACAACTGGCCCTTCAAGGGAACTGTCTTGCCAATGTGGCCCCCGAGAAAATGAATTTGACACCCCTGCTCTGGAGCAACCAATAAAAATTAAGGAACTGATAATAAAGTATTTTGAAATTGCAAATGATAAGAATATTATATATGTATTAATAGACCTGTATTTGGACTCAGATTTTAGCTTTAGGCTAACAATGCTAACTGCCAGTACTTGATGTTCACCAGAAGCACAGCCCTCTCCATCTTGCTCTAAATCCTCATCTCCTCCATCAGTGGGCGCCAGTGCGTGAAATCCAGTCCAAAATGAAGTCTGGTTTGGAGCCTCAACAAAGCAAGACTTCATTTTAACCCATATTTTCACATCCACATCAACATGTAAAGTTAGATTGTCCTGGATGGAATTTACATATTTTCTGTTTTATTGTGCCTTACTGCTCGTCTCATGTCCCATGTCCTTCCCACAACCCAATCGCCGCCTGCTTCTGCCCTTCTGTGTTTTCGCGCTTCTGTGATTATCTGCCTTCCCCAATGGGTTCCACCTGTATCTCGTTTACATTCCCACCCTGCCAGCCTATTTATAACTGCCTATCCCCCTTACTCTTCGCTAGTTCCTCTGCGATTACACCGCCACTGGCTTCCAACATTTTCGGCTAGTGTTCCCCAGCACTCATGATTGTTGGTCGGTTGCCCATTTCCTTATTTCACATAATAGTAGAATCGTAGTCTGTGTTTGCATGTGATTGGTCTCAGGGTGTGACCATCAGATGGGGCGAATTTTGACCATCAGACTGATTCAGATCCAGATTATCAGGTCAATGAGTAAAAATCGTCCAGCAGGGGTGTCAAACTCATTTTCACTGGGGCCACATCAGCAGTACACTTCCCCTTGAAGGGCCAGTTGTAAATGGAAGACTGTATAGATCGGGGGTCCCCAACCCCTGGTTCGTGGACTGCTACCGGTCCATAGGGTCATTTGGTACCGGGCCTCAGTGGGACACAGTGAAAAAAATGTACTTTATTTTTACTAATTTACTTTAGTCAAAGAAAATCCAGTCATATCGATTTAGTCATTCAGACTCTGATACAACCAGAATAGAATCTAAAGATTTATTTTTATGTTTATTTTTAATTTAATGCTCCTTCAGTGCTCAGCACCTTGCTACCAGTCTGGCTGACCAGTCTTTGGAACAAAAAAGGTTGGTTACCGCTGGTATAGATGTGGCAATTGATTATTATTCATTCAAGCTATAAATATTTTTCATTGCTGTGTAATAAAAACACTTAAAATTTCTTAGGTTAAGATTCTCTGCTGCATGGACTTTAAATGCTTTTTAAGTTCCGGCGGGCCACAGAAAATGGCTTCGTGGGCCGCATTTGGTCCCCGGGCCGTGAGTTTGACACATCTGACATACAGTATATCAGCTGATTTAGGATGGTCTCTTGAAAAGCCCAAAGACCTGATGCCGAAATTTTGACAGTCAGAAAAAATCCGTCCTTGTCAACATAAATATTTTGCGTCTTCCGTTGTGTGTGTTGTTCTCGAGCTGTGTAGTAAACTGACAACCAGCTCACTAACTGGAAGTCCTTGCCGACAGGAAGGAACATTTTTACTCTAATAGCCATCAGACACCTGCAACATCCTGTCAGTTTCCTCTGAAGTTTGTTGACAGCGTGTACAGCGGTACAAGAGCACTGTCATTCTCCAGTGTTATACTGGTGGGCCGTCTGTCTCTCTCTCTCTCTGTCTCTCTCTCTCTCTGGCTCTGAAGCACACACACATACACACAAACTGTTATTTATAAATAGACCATGTGTTGTCTTTCAGCATGTCTCCATCAAAGACAATGGATCTGGTTCAATTTCATACACTCTGATGACAACGATCCCTTGCCCGATTCTGTTTTGCCAAATTCATATCAACTGCGTACTGTAAGATATCATGATTTTATGATGCTAATACTTCAGAAGATTAAATATTTTTAATACGTGAAAAGACACATCTCTGTCCTAACTATTGTAAATATTGAGGACCATCAAATACGCACACACAAAACCTCATTCTTCTCAACTGAAAATTTGAAATCCTTTTCTCCAACACACAGACAAATGACATAAAATACTAAGCATAACGACACTAATGCTGCTTCTTTTCGCAGCAGTTGTTCCTGTTTCTTTGACACTCTCTGGGGGAGGGAGGTACGGGTGTGTGTATACAGTATGTACTGTGTGTAGTCCCACTGAATACTGAGTTGATATGTATCTCCAGAGGGTTTCCTGAAAGAACAGACACATTGCTGTGGGGGATACGCTGTGTGGGGAGCGGTGTAATGGAGTGGCGAGGACCGGCTCAAATGAATGAATGATATTTGCTTAATTTGCCCTTTGGCTGCCCTGATAACATAACCTTCTACATGAATTTAATTGAGTAGTGTCTGTTCTGGCAACATCAGGTTGAATGTTCGGCCGATGTGTAAGGACAAGGGCTGTATCGCTAATATTTTTTAGTTTTATTCTATTTATTCTATCGAATCTAACCTCATCTTTCATCAGATTTGTCTTTTAATTCCATGAAATGGGTTTGAGAAGAACGTTTATTTAGAGAGGTTACTCAAAGGGGTTATTTAAAGTGTGGGCCACCAGGGGGCGATAGGTTTGGGCCTCAGAAAAGTGGAGGGGAGGTAAGAAAAAAAAGCAACTATTTGTCCTGAACTGTACAACACATAAATCGTTGTAATTGTGAGATTCTAAAGTTTCCAATGGTACCTGAACACACCATTCCACATTAATGTGCATTATTCATAATGGGTATATAGATACTATATTTTTTTTGTATGTTGAATTTTTTAAATATCTTATTAATCAAAAACATCCTGAGGTTCAGTGCCGTCCTTTCCTTTTCACTCTCTTTTTTTCTTCTAACAAGTCTAACTGGTTCTCCCTAAGGTTCAGGGTAGAGAATAATATTGCCCACACCATGTTTTTACACCTCTTTACTTATAGCAGCCAAAGCCTTAATAATATTCTCAGATATGATAATGTAAAGTCAGTATGGAATAGTCCTTTATCTTTTATGAAATGACTTTAACCCTGAAAGTCAGGTGTGTTCTTCTTTTTCTTTTTCTTTTTTACCTTGGTAGAAACAGCTGAGTTAGCAACGGGAACGTTACTTCCCAAGAAAGACGCATTCAGCCTTTTTGCTTACTCTGTAGCCTTGTTGGACATAATGGGTATCTACCAATTGTACAGATTACCAGACCATCCTGTTTAACATAATATTTACCAGTGTGACTGAAACATTTTGGACTTGATTCCAACAAATATGTTTTTTATGTAAGGGAAACATTTACGTACATCTTTTCAGTGTTTTGAGGACATGGTTTGATTTAGAAAATTCATATTTTAACCACAATTTGCCAGTTTGTTATTAAGTACAAAAATTTACTAAAGCTACATTTCAAACAGCTTATACTGTGGAGCTCATGCTTTTATTATTTGAAGTTTTTTTTTTAAGTTAATTTGTGGAATATTTTATCCAACTCTCCTGCTACCAAAGATTTTTAAATCATTAGATGTGGTGATAATTTTAACTCCTGGTTACCTGCTGTCTATTTCTGGTTAAGTTAAGTAAGTAAATGCTCTAGGTAAATTAAAATAATCCATTTAAAACATAGATTTTGCAGAGAATATGGTGTGAGTCTACTGTTTGGGTTGGTAGTGAACCAGAAGAAATCCGATCATCCTCATTCTTGTGAGCAGTGATTAGGTCACGCTTGCGTTTTGGCAGAAGTTGGACTTTGTTCACCTCTGCCATAATGTGTATGGTGAGGCAAACACAACATATTGTTTTTGCTAACCAATTAAATCATCATACTTAATATATTTGGTTGCTTTTTAAGGTGTTAACTATAAAATGTTCCAGCCAAACAACTAGTTTTAAAAACAGAATCTGATCACCCGTCACTGTGCCAGACAGGGAATCGAATTTTATGGTCAAAGCATGACTAGGAACTAGGAACTTCGTCAGACAACCACTAACTGGAGTTCATCGACTTTAAACTTGCTGACCACCAGACGATTTTTTTTTAATAATATTAACTTTCCTCAAATAGAACTTGATCTAGCTGATAAGCACTTTTGCAGAAATACAGTTCACAAAGATTTAGGGACCAGGCAAAAATATGTATTTGAATTTACGAAGTTATGTAAAATAGATGTAATACAGTATCAAGGTCAGGTGCAGATAGATGGAGCGTTCGTGTGAACTAAGATAAATGACATGTAAAAGTCAGGCATGAGGGCTAAAATGCTAAAAGGCTTTTAGCCTTTTCTACGCCAGCTATTGGGGAAATGTTGGTATTGCAGGGAAAAGGCAGAAGTATAATGATAATATCAATAAATTATATAATTTTGAAAAGATTGGCGGGCCGGATTGAAAAGCGCAATGGGCCGCATCCGGCCCCCGGGCCTTAGGTTGATCTAGGTGATATGATTGTAATTCCTTTGGGAATATATACTAGGCAGCAGCAAAATAGGCAATATATATATAAAAGCCGGCGGTAATTTCATAGCATTGAGGGTTTTTTTTTCATCAGCTGCTCCATATGAATCTTGTAGTGTTACATGATCTGTGTTAAAAATGATCATGCCGATTTCTTTTGAGTGATTCAAATAATTTAAGAAAGGTTTATTTACAGAGAATAGTAATGCCATTCGCCATGAAGCTGGTGTATGGTATTCTGGTATTCTGCTAATATAGCCTCTGTAAAGGAGTGTTTAAGGTTATTTGAGAATATTGTCTAAAAAGAAAGACACTGTTGCCACAGACAAAAGTTTGAGCTAGGCAAACCTTGCACAAGACTTTTCATAGTGGGAGAGGGTGGGGCTTACAATGAAGATAAGAAGCCGGAGATTGAAGTCCGAATACAGTAGAATACGTGATGTAGAGGGAAGAGATATAGAACTGCGTAGTACTGCACACAGAGTGGAAGAGGGGGGGGGGGGGGGGGGCACTGGAGCTGGTTTTGTTCTGGTGTAGAATGTAAACAGTGCTTTGGTATCTGTATTAAAACGTTGCTCGTAGACTTGCTTTTCCTCTAACTTATACAGTTTGTCCAGATATGCAGACAGAGCCAGAGATAGAGTTTGGAAATTAGGATTAGTCCATTTGAATCTTATCTGTCTTATTTACTTATTTATTATCAGCTTCTGCTTTCTGTTTTGTTTAGTCCAAGATAGTATCGCAGTGCTTCAAAAAATGGAAATTTTATAAGAAATTTTCTTTTTTGTCTGGTGCAACAATATTGTTTAAGTTGTAGATTATTATTTTTTGGGGCGGGGAGGAATTATACTTACATACTGTTTTTTTTTTTGGCGTTAAAGTCATAAATAAAAACGGTAGTGAAAACATATAAATCCACTGCCTGTTATTTATTTTTCTGCTTCAGCTATATAAAGCTTGAAAGATTGTCATCATATTTCTGAATGACCATTTGTTATCATGAAATCATCAATCACAATTAATTATGGTCGTGATTAATTAAGATTAAGCCACAGCTACCCTTGAATTAATCTGATTAAAGTAATAATTGATTGACAGCTTTAATATACATCTGTTTATTTATTTATATTAATAATACTACTAAATATATTGGTGCTATGATCCATTTGTCGTTGCTGTTATTGTTTTGTTGTTGTCTATTTTAAATGAAAGCATTTCTATTTTTGACATATACATGCATACGTTTATATTCCCCGTCCTCTGAACTGCATATGTGCATGGGACTGTCTCCGTCAGAAAGACAAATTAGCCACTGGACCGCTGTTATTATTATATTTTTTTTTTGCTGCGCTTTCAGTACAACAATCAATTCGGGGATGTGTGAAAGAAAAGGATGGAGAACCCCTGAAATTACTCATGTCGGCAGCAGAGCATTGTAGGTGTTGGGGGATGGTACGCCAGGCGGGCCTGCCTCAGCCTCGGCAGGATAATTAGGAGGGGAGGGGGGGTGGGAGGAGTGGGG
>NC_024325.1:1004804-1031338 GCF_000523025.1 Cynoglossus semilaevis | reverse complement strand
GGGGGGGGTGGGGGGGGCAAAAGGCTAAAGGGATGTAGGGTTAGAAGGAGGATGATGGGGTGTTTGAAAACCTTGCGCTGGCGTCCAGGAGTGGGGTGAGGATAGACAGCTGCTGCTGATGGAAGAGGACGTGAGACAGAAAGACAACACTGGGCGTTAGCTTTAGCTTAGCATTTCAAGACAAAAGAGCCAAATAAGCTCGGCTCTTTCTTGTGGCAGTTGTTGATACAGAGACCCTTTTGTTTCCTTTCAAATTAACGGGGTTGTTCTTCAGCACATTCTCCTTTGCTCTTCTTTCCTCTCCTGTTCAATCTGTCTTCATTAAAATCTCCTACACCGTCTTTTCCTACGTTTTGCTATTTCACTCGGGATATTTTTACCTCTTCGTTCAAAATTGTAACGTTAGGCATGCATTCAGACATAAGTAATTTGTTGCTTACATTATATAATACATTTAACATGTTCGTCTCGTAGCAATTAATGCTAATTCTACAAGAGTCTGTGTTTGTTTTGCTCTTATCTATTTCTTTGCCTCAACCACTGACCTAATTTCCCCAGAGGGATCATTAAAGTTTCATCTTTCACCTCTTGGTCGTTTTTTTCCCCCTCCCTGTTCACTCCTCCCTGGTGCTGCTTAGTCCAAACCAAACAAGCTTGTTGCTACTCTAAGCAATTTCTCTTCCCATTCCTACTTTAAATCACCAGCATTTAGCAACTATGTGATTTGGGATGTGTGTACGTGCCAAGGACTACCGTTTTCAGGCTGTTTCTGCATCTGAGCTCATTTTGTTTTCGATCATTTATTCTTAACTTGAATTTAAGTTTGTTGACAAAGATCTCCATTTCCCCCGCTTTTAGGGTCTCCTCAATGAATAATAAATGAATGACGATTATTAAAGAGAATCTGAAATAGACCGTCGATGTGCCGAGGAGCTCTAATGCGGTGCTGCCTCTGTCTGTGCACATATTATCAGTATCGAACACCTGATGTGCCTTTTTAATGCCCTTAAGCCCTTAAATGGCTTGTAATGAGTCATGTCCTGTTGTTGGCATCATGATTTGGAGTCTCTCCCAGCACCGATCAGTCGCATGGAAACACTATATTACAGCGGTCCCCGACCTTTTTTAGGATCGGTCGGCCAGTAGAAGAAGAATCATTAAATTTTCAAAATAAAACATCTTTTAGTCTACAGTCTGTTAGTGTCAGGGTCTGAATGACCTGTTGTTGTTGTTGTTGCATTGGCAGATTATCTTTAAATAAAAAAAGTAAAGGGATATAACTGGATTATTTTTGAATGAAGTAAATTAGTAAAACTGAAGTTTTTTTTTTTTTGTATAAACTGTGTTTCACTGCGACCCGGTACCACATGACCAAGGGACCGGCATTGGTCCCCGGACCAGGGGTTGGCAACCCGTGATATATAGTGTTAGTATAGTAGCCAGAAGTAAGACTTCTATATGTGCATGCGTCAAGCTGTGTACCTGCAATGTCAGCATTTTTCCCTACCATGATAATGATTTTCCAAGACTGAATGAAAAATGGTACAGCTACCAATCAAAGAACACTACAGTTTTAACTACCTTATAAAAAAGAGAGACTTTGTCTGTGTTTTTGTGTTATTATTGTTTGATTTATGTTCCACCTCCTCGTGTCTGTCATACCAGAGCATGTTCCTCTACCTACACGGACCAATCCCTTCCATCCCTCCTGGGCACTGCAGGTGTCTTTCAGATTGATGACATGAGAAAGACTAGGGCACCTCGGCGTACATTAGGCTGTGAAACATAGCGGTAATCACGACTGTGAGTGTGTGGTTTGCCTGGATGTATCAGCTCATTTTGGAAGGCATGTCTTGCCGCGATGCCGAAAGGAACAAAAAAAAGGCTAAGTTTCCTGAAGTGTGATGTCTTGCAGTTCTTTGCTGCATCCACCGTAGCTCTTTCCTTCTTAGTGTCTATATCAGTACTGCTATCTTGTCTTTCTTCCTTTCCACGACTCTTCATCTTCCTTCTTCAGTCAGATAACTTCCTGCGCACGCTAGTTCACTTCAGGTAGAAATGAGGGCGATAATTCAAAGCCGGGCGGAGCATTTAATGCCCGCGGTTTCTCCAAATTTGATTTGTTTCTACATTTGTAAGTGGCTTTTTGAGTGCCGTCTATCAAATCGTTTACAGCCTCCCGCAAAGAGATTTATTTTTTTCCAAATGCTGTTACCATGGCTCTAGTCTTCAAACAAAGGTTTCTACAGAGCTTAACTGCTTTCATTTCCCCCAGTTACTGTGTTTGCTCAAACAGAGCCAGCTTCTTTTTTTTTTTTCTTTTCTAGCAATCATTTTTTCTGTACTTTCAGCAGAATCATCACATCGTATTAGTGGGAAATTTCTGGATGTTTCTTTGTTCATCCACGCAAAATAGTCCCAGTCATTGAAACTGCCTCACACACTTATATTTAGACTCACTGGTATGGAAAAGTTCACATTTTGAACTCAACATTCATTCACTCACTGGTCTCAAGGTGGAATTATTAACGGGTGTTTAGAAAGTTATACTAATGAGTAATGTTGGCAACAAATTTTTAAAATTTGTATTACGTTACAGTCACAAATGTGGCTGTATCAATTGCCCAGGTTGTGTCAGTAAACTGCTGCACACCTAAACCGACCTGTTAATTTATCGAAGCACTGCCACTGGGTCAGGAGGTCTTGTCTCCAGAGACGCAGTTGTTAGTGCGGCTCATATTTAGTGGCTCGTTATTCTTCAGTTCAGGTTGAGCATTTACTCAGTTACTGTTTTATTGTTTAACGCAGAGGTGTCAAACATACGGCCCGTGGGCCAAAACCGACCTGCTATGGGGTTCAATCCGGTCTGCTTGATGAATTATAAAAGTGAAAAAAAAAAAACGCAAAAACACTTAATGTTTGTGATGTTTTGCCATAGTATGTTTCATTAAATATGAAAATTTTCTAATATACTTGGTTTTTGCAGTAAAACGAGGGGGGGGTGAGGGGAGCATGCATTTGCTGTTATTTAGGGTAATTATGTTATGATTGGACTAGTCTGGCCCATTTCACATCCAATTACGCCGTATGTGGCCCCACCGAAATGATTTTGACACCCCGGTTTAGTGTGTTGTCTAATGGAAAATAGAATTCTTACAATCAACCTTGAAGGACAATATTCTTATTCCATCAGATCCATGGAGTCCCATACATAAGTCAGACTGTTCTGATGGCAGTGCATTGAAGAAATGGAGAGCCATCTCCATGGAAGTGAAATTAGATAAAAGAAAATGCTCGGAAAAAACGGAAACACTGCGGAATATTAGCCGGTTGCTTTTGGGTTTGTTCATCATTGGTTATCATCAAGTTGTAGAGGTCAAAAAATAATTCATCGGCCCACTTTCATGGTGGTCTTCATTGCAGTTGTGAGTTACATCTTGGCTAGGAACCAAACCCCGACAAACCCCGACAAAAGTCGAGGAGTCGAGCCTGATTCTTGACATCTGACTGAATTTGGTGAATGGCAAACTGAAATCCTTTACTGTCTCACCCTGAAAGATTGATTCAGTTTAGCAGTGAAAACATTTTGTATTTATTCATTGCATTTGATGTCATGAGCTTTTAGGAATTTTCATAAAGTTATCAAAGACAGAATGTCTGACGCACTTACACAGGCATACCCACACACACAGACTTTCTAATGGGATAGCTGCTGTTTTTATTAAAAACATTCCCACACATAACTCTTGCTTATTTCCTCTGAAGCAGATAACTTTGGGCTAAAGTCTCGGGCTTTCATCTTAAAACCAAGAATGCGTGACATGGCTGTGTATCAGACTTGTTTTTTCTAAAGTACGGCGTTCAGGTGTTAATGATGCAGGGATTTGGTGAAGAATGGTGTTAATCAATTTATGTTCTGGATTAAAAAAAAGAATGAATTTGGCAGAATGACAGTTAATTCTATTTTTTTGTTCTAAATAACCTGTGCTGCTACAGGTAAAAAAGTTGAGTAATTCTTTTTTTTTCCTATTACTTTTAGTCCCGTTTTCACAAACCTATCTACATATGCAGTGTAGGATGTTATCAGCACCTGCAGCGAATTCAATCAAATCAGCTATTTACTTATTGATCATTCTTGGCACTCTCTTATTGATATCACCCAGTTGTGTCTCCTTGACCTGCGATAATCCATTTTTGGCCGTACTGCTTATCTCGGTCAACAAACATTCAATTTTAACTTGAAATGATACTAATCAAAGCAGGAAATGAAAAGTAAAAAAGTAGATTGTAGGTACAGTCTAAGTCAGTGGTTCTCAAACTTTGGTATACATACCACCAATGGTACGTGAGGTTGGTACGCGAGCGCTTTCTAGTGGTATGTGGGGTAAATTCATATTTTCGCATTTTCAATTGAATAACTGTGAAACATAGAATGCACAACTAATACAACATTTAGAAAAAAATGTGTAGCTACTGTACTTGTGAGATTATGAATTAGGATGTCTGGTCTTTTTATTTATTTACTTGTTTTTTTTATAGGTCTGGTCTTTTTATTTATTTACTTTTTTATAGTACTATGCTGCTATATTCTAATGTTGGTCGTCATGGTGGTACTCAGAGACCTCAAGGTTTTCTCAGAGTATATTATACAGAGTATAAAACGTTTGAGAACCACTGGTCTAAGCCAAAGTACATGACGTTTAATAGAATTAATTTAATACCATATTGATGAGTTTACCAATTACATTTGTTTTTACCTGATTGCTTAGTAGGTCTATTATACATAGCTAAATTAGCTAAATTAAACAATTTTGTATTTAAGTTAATTTAGATTAACATTAACATTGTTTTTAATGTGCTATTTTATATTAAGTAATTTGCATTTTGTGAAAAGAAAACTCATTAGATGATTAGATCCTAGTCTGGGCCCAGGCATTTTTTTGGGCACGTCCTGCTCGAGCAAATAAATATGCACAATTCTGAGGACAATCGCTGAGGCCATTAGCTGCAATAAATCCTAAATGTAATGGCTACAGGAAACTGTCCAGGCTTTCAAATCGAGCTGTTTGGACCTTTTAAGATAATAAAAACAGACATGTAATCTCAATGCCCCCTGCAGGAGAGTATCGTATCAGTTCATTAATCTACAAACATACTCACATATACTGTCTGACAACGTACGGGCAGATGTGGTCTCACTCTCTTCCTGTCTGATGAAACCTCCACCATGTTTTCGCGTCCCTTGAGGAATTTCCTTTCATCACGTGACACGGTGTTGGTGTTGGTAGGGGTGTCGGCGAACCAGGGGTGGGATGGGGGTAGACATGAGCCAGCTGTTTCTCATCAGCGCGTACTCAAACACAGTCTGTCTGTTGCACCTCTGCTCAGAGGATCTGGGACCAAGGCAGTGAAGCGTAGTTTGAAGAGTTCGGTGGAAAAGAAATTCCAATTAAGGTCATCCCAATCGGTTTCCTCGCAACGTTTGCTGCGTCCATCAAGCATTCCAAACCCTGGTTTTCAGACATACTGGAGTGTTGTGCACGAATCCGTATCCAGAGGTGAACGGTTTGCCATCTGGGAGCGATTACATCTTTTCCTCGTTGTTTCCTGTCTCCCAAACCCAACTGAGTTCTGCCGTTCTGCGGTATGTCTGTGTTGGCTCAGCTCACACTTGTTCAGGTTTTAGTCCCTTTTGCAAATAATGACCTGGATAATAATGACAGTTTTCAGCAGTCAGTCGGGCAAGGACGTCAACATTAGTACATGATGTTTACTTACATACGGAGGATTGTTCTCATGTGTGCTATTTTTCCGTTACACAAAATAATATGAAAAATGTAATATATATAGATACATTTCTAGAGTAGATTTTTCATATTCATTAAAAAATACAAGGTGGAAAAGGTGCCAATAATATGTAAAAAAAATCAAATATTGCTTTTTAAAAAATCTGTGTTATTCTAATATCAAAAACCACCAATAAAACAGGTTTAGAGTCACTTGACAACAAACCATTTATACCACAATATATATCCACTTAAATTTTGTCATTAAAACTCGAAAAAAGTTAAACGATTTGTGTATTTGTGTCTCTGCTTTTCAGTTTTGCGCGATGAATTCAGACAGAACCCCGTAGATGTCATGGTTGCAGCGGGCGAGCCCGCAGTACTGGAGTGCCAACCACCCCGAGGACACCCTGAACCCACGATCTCCTGGAGGAAGGATGGAGCCTATTTAGATGACCGAGACGAACGTATCACAGTAAGGAATGCTACGTTGTTAAATCTAACATTAATTGTTTTAAATCATACTATATATATATATTGTGAGAAACAAATATATTTAAATATATTTAATTCCAAATATATGTATATATTCCAAAGGTAATTAAAAAAAGTAATTCCAAAACTAACTTTTATATATATATATATGTGTGTGTGTGTGTATATATATATATATTCCTAAAAGAAATTTTGTTTTGGAATTAAATATATTTAAATATATTTAATTCCAAAACAAAATTTCTTTTAGGAATATATATATATATAAAAGTTAGTTTTGGAATTACTTTTTTTAATTATCTTTGGAATATATACATATATTTGGAATTAAATATATTTAAATATATTTAATTCCAAAACAAAATTTCTTTTAGGAATATATATATATATAAAAGTTAGTTTTGGAATTAAATATATTTAAATATATTTAATTCCAAAACAAAATTTCTTTTAGGAATATATATATATATACACACACACACACACACATATATATATATATAAAAGTTAGTTTTGGAATTAAATACATTAAAACATATTTGTTTTTCCACAATATAATTACACAGTATACCACATAGAGTGTAGTACATGGTTTGTTGTTTTAATGTGTTTGTCGGTGACTGCTCTCCAGGCTTGCAAAAAAATATTTCAAAGTGTGTTAGTGTAGAATGACAGGTAGAATCTCTCTGGGGGGCTGCGATGGACAGAGCAGTGATGTATCATTCAAAGACAGCGACGGAGCGCAGCTAGTAAGGAGGCTCCTCTGAGGGAAATACAAAGGCTGCTTTTTTGCTTTGAACTTTCTCTGTGTGTGTCTTTGCAACTAATCATCTTCCCTTTGTAGAGTTATGTCTTTACGTAAAGAGTTCAGCCAAATTCGAAATACAAAAAAAAAAACCTAAAGACAGAGCTGCTTCTAAGGCTTTCTTTGTGATGGGGCCTGTTCTGTACATATTTTAGTAGTATAAGTATGGATTCTCATTATAAACTGTTTATAAACTGTTGGTTTAATTATACTTTTTCAATGACCTTTATTTTTTATTCTTTATTAATTTAAACTTTTTCAATGACCTTTATTTTTTATTTTTTAGAACAATTTTTCATAAATGATTGTCGGTAAAACATTTTGACATTGTGGCCTTCAATTTGACCTTTGTTATCATATGAGGCTGTATTTCATGCAGTTTTGTCAACAGCCTGTATAACCTGTCTAAATATGAACATATATTTACTGACAAATCACAACACAGGTGTTTAAATCGGCATTATTTGCCCCATGACAGACAGTGCGAGGCACCAGGGTGACCAGGGTGGGTTGCGAGGAGGAAACTGAATCTCCTGCAAGCTATTAAGTACACAACACTGTAGACAGCCTTGACCACTGACCTCTATAAAAAAACTGCAGTCTGCTGCCACAGGCCTTGTGTCTATAACTGACTGTGGAGCCACACCACTATCTAAAGTCAAAATAAAAGGTTCAAAAGTGTAATTGAAGTCCATGCCCTTAAGAAGCTTTCATCTGTTTGGATATAGGAGAAGCTGTCATGTTTTTTTTGTCAGCTCAGTATGTGGTGCTATATTTTTAATACCTCCTCATCACAGCTGAGGCATCACCTGGTATTCTGTGTTTGCTGACAGTTAATACAGAAACACATATCTAAAAAAAAAATCTGTAATAGACTGTGGAGCTGGTATAAAAAGAATGAAAGCAACACAAGGAGTATATGTTATATATTTCTCCTCTCAGTGTCATATCTGTGTGGTGGAGTGTACAGACCCATGAGGAGAGGCAAACGTTTGAAAAACAGATTGCACAGTTGTCCACAAAGATCTATGAAGACGTGACTGTACATCTTTGTACATCCAAGGGTTCTCTGCTAACTTAGCACATGATTTGGAGAAGGATACAGATAAAGTGGTAATACTCGCAGTATACTGTACTAAAGACATTTTTCTAGATATAACCAGATTGTGAAACCTTTACTGTTCCATCGACAATTTGGTTTGTGTGGGTATAGATATACCAGGCGTGTGCAAACTATTTGACCCGCGGGCCACAATTGTCCTAAAGTTGAACAGGGGGGGGGCGGGGTCAGGAGCAGATGGATGGAGCGTTCGCGTGAACTAAGATAAATGACTTGTAACGTCTGACTTCATATGGATGGAGCGTTCGCGTGAACTAAGAAAAATGACTTGTAACGTCTGACTTCACCGTTGAAGTCAGGCAGACTGACAAACCTGGCTGAAACACACAGCCACAGTGCCAGCTGGTCTAAAAGCTGTTGTGTCAACACAGCTGTACAGATACGTCCTATCCTCTATTTCAGATACGCAGTGGCAAGCTGATGATCACCAACACTAGGAAAAGCGACGCCGGAAAGTACATCTGCGTTGGAACCAACATGGTGGGAGAAAGAGAAAGCGAAGCTGCCGAATTAACGGTGCTTGGTAAGATAGAGCTTTGACGTGCACTGACACACATACATAGTCTGTATGAATCTCTACCTTCAAATGGGTTATAATAATAATAATAAATAAAAAAAATCAATTCATAATTGATTAATTAAATAAATGTACAACCTAATGCCAGATGGATGGACATCCATCCATCCATCCATCCATTTTCATCCGCTTATCTGTTACCGGGTCGCGGGGGCAACAGTCGCCACGACCACCACCCAAATCACACTGCACCGTACCAACCCCCCTGAACCTTCCTGTAGGTGGTGAGTCCACTGGAAGGTACCAACCTCCCTAACCGGGATTCGATCTTGCCCAGGAGGTGAACCCTGGGGTTCCACAGCAATGACAGAGACATTGCCTCTGGGCCAAAGGACCACGCATTCAAAAGTACCCCCACATATAAATAAAATAAAAAGCGTTTGTGTTTCTTATTTTTCAAAATTCATCAAGTGGGCCAGATTAAATCCCCTGGGGGGCTGGTTTTGGCCTGCGGGCCGTATGTTTGACACCCCCGACATAATGTTTTCCATCAGAATGGCACTCTTATCAGTATCACACGGTGCGATGACCTTGGCTGCAGTCAGGCATGTACAGTAACGAACCTCACAGAGCTGTTCAAGGTCCTTCCTTGATGTGCGTGTGATCCAGCTGAATGCCGAAGCAGATCAAAGTTTTTTGGTTGTTCTACAGGTTGTGAATAATAAATGCCTTTTGAGACTGCAGGAGGCTTAGACCCTGAATGTTAAATACTCTTACACTGGATAAAAAAATCTAAATGTTGTATAACCTTAAGGCTTCAAAGCAGCAACACATGGACTAATTACTTTAAACTTAACTCAAATAAATGTGTTTTATGATTTTTTTTTAAAAAAAAACCCTAATGTCTCTCTGCCCTAGGTAAAGTATTGTCTTTGTAGCTTGGAAAATTCAACCTCCCAGTGTTAGTTAGGTTATAATATTGAGTGGAATTTGTGATCGTGTTTGTAAAAAATTGATTTATGGAAATTAACTCCTGCGTTTCTCAATAGTTACGCATTACAAGGTTTTAGTCAGAATTATTTTGTACTTCTCTTCAGAGCGGCCAACTTTCGTCAAGCGACCCAGCAGCATGGTTGTGTTGCCGGAGGAGAGTGTTGAATTCCACTGTGTTGTTCAAGGGGACCCCGTACCAACGATCCGCTGGAGAAAGGATGAATCAGAACTGCCTCAGGGCAGGTAAGGCACGGATATCTGTTACTTTGGAAACTACAGCCTGATCTAAGAAAGAAAAGAAAAAAAAAAGAGAAAAGTTTGTACAGCTTTTCAATTCATCTTTTCTGTGCGTGCTCTTATCCTGCCTGCAGATTCGAAATCCTCAAGGACTACACTTTGATTGTCCACAAAGTGACCTCCACAGATGAGGGTTCCTACACGTGCATGGTTGAAAATATGGTCGGGAAGTCCGAGGCTTCCGCTGTGCTCACGGTGCACGGTCAGTACAACCTGACCCTAATGGAATGTCTTTTTTGTGCTCTGAGGAGTTTGCACACAATTACAGACTTCTTTTCACCGTCCTTGGTCTGTTTAAAGCAGGGGTGTCAAACTCATGTTGGATCAGGGTCCACATACAGCCTGATTAGATGTCAGTTGGGCCGAACCAGTACAATCATAATTAAATGAAGTCCATGTTTTTCCCCTTAATTTCCATGCACAGAACTTGAGATATATTAGAAATTAATTTTAAATGAAATAGTCCATGTTTTTCCCCTTAATTTCCATGCGCACAAGTTGAGGTCTATTAGAAATTCATATTAAATGAAATATAATTTTACAAATTATCATGAACACATGAGTTTGGGTATTTGTTTTACATTCAAAATTCATCCCTGGTTTAAAATGATCCTCTTTAGGTTTTAAATCAGTCACAGAAAGGGAACAAAACGTAACCCCATATCTGTGTACATATCCAAACATAGCAGTGCTCTGGTGACTTCATGGCTTATGATGACAGTAGGACTTAGACTATGATAAATGACATGTTAAAGTCATGCATAAAGGCTAAAATGCTTTTATCAATTTCTACGCCATCTATTGGGAAAACGTGGGTATTGCAGGGAAACGGCAGAAGAAAAATGATAATATAAACAAATTATATCATTTGGAAAAATTTGGAGGGCCGTATTAAAAAGCTGAACGAGCCACATCTGGCCCCAGGGCCTTAGTTTGCGAGAGTTACACTGTCGGTTGAAATTCTTAGTAACCACAGAAAGATTGATTAGGGATTGAACCCGCAAACCTTAGATCCACTTGCTGTAAAGGTATAATTTTAACAACAACCACCAGGTGACCCATCTTGCTGTATTCAAATGTAATATGATACCAGAAATGTGCGTTATATCATTTGGAAAAATTTGGAGGGCAGAAATGTGCACAGTGTTATGTCATCAAATGTCATTTAACTAAAAGGACCTGTAGTTGTCCTTTAGACACATTCTTGTTGCAAGACTTTGTAAAAAAAAAAAAAGCAAAGAAAAAATATGTTTTCCTTTGTCCTGAAATAAATGCAAACTGTGTGCCTGACCTTTCTAAAGGCATTTGTGAACGCAAAAAATGTTGAGCAATAACCACAGCCATCTTCTCTCAGTCGTTCCAAAACCAGCTGTTTAGCCAACCATTCATTTCATTATTGGTCCACTTTACAAATGTCAAGAATTTTTCCATCTCAAAATATGTCTTTGTGTAGACAATTTACAAGAGTGCAGTAATGCACAGACTCTCACTTGTTTAAAGACCAGGTTGTACTGGACACGTACATTTTTTTTTTGAAGAAATTTCTTCTTCATAAAAAATGTTTGATCTCTCGTGAAATTTGTTCTTGGCCCACAGAGTAGATTTCTTTCTGTGCTAGCTACAGGTTAGCACAGCTCAGAGAAGGTAATTTGGGAAAGTTAATCAAAAGTATGGGAACTATAGTGCTACATGTACCACAGTATATCATCATGGTCGGTACTTTGTCCCATTACAATTTAATTTTAGGATAAATATTCTAAAAAGTTAAAAAGAACAGCGTTTATTTTTTTCATTTTCACCGTGCCAATCATTGCATCTAAAATAACTGTATTCATCCTAATCACTCATTTATCTCCTTTTTCTGTTTGTTTTCCTTGTAGTAAACACTGGTAAGTTTCCATCCATTCATCACCATCATCAGACTACACCTGGAAATCATGAGCCCCTGTCATTGTCCTAACTGTAATTCATGTGGGTACACTTATTCAATCATGTACAATAGTTTGATTTAAAAGGTAAATATTCATTAAAGAAAAAGTCTTCCTGACTGACGTTCTAAAACTGGGAACTATGAATTTGTAATTGCTGCGTCTCTTTCTCTTGCAGTGCCTCCAGCATTTGCCATCCGCCCCAGAAACCAGGTAGCGACAGTAGGCAGGACGGTCACCTTCCAGTGTGAGGCCACGGGCAACCCGCAGCCTGCTATCTTCTGGCAGAGGGAAGGCAGCGAGGTGAGTCTGACCTCACTGTCATTACAGGAAAGCGCGACTTCAGAGTGGTTTCTCTAATGCTGCCACGTCGCTCTCCTCTCCAGAGTCTTCTGTTCTCCTACCAGCCACCACAGCCCTACACTCGTCTGTCTGTCTCCCAGATGGGCAGTTTGACCATTACTGATGTTCAGCACTCTGATGGCGGCGTGTACAGCTGCCAGGCTCTCAATATTGCTGGCAGCGTTATTACCAAGGCACTGCTTGAGGTCGCAGACTGTGAGTAGAAAGTAATACTGATCACAGTGCAGTATATTGTGTGGAGGGGGGGGGGAGTTACAGAGCACTCCATTCAAAACACTTTAGTACGAATAAGTAACGGCTAAGTGTACTCTGTGTGGCGGGAACATACATTTCTTCCTTGGATACTAGGAAGAAGTTTGTATTAAAAAGACATTTCAAATCCCTCAAAGTCACTTTAAACTACATACAAAAATAATGGGAAATATTCCGCAGAAATGAATACAACATTTAATATTAATACAAGTGTTTAAAACTAAAAAACTAAAAGACGGCAGTTGTGATAATGGGTGGAGGGTTCAGTCTGAATAAATATCTGGATAAATATGTTTTGAGGTGAACAGAAAGAAAATTGTCCTATAAACCAGCCTACTAATAAGTCATAATAAGTATAATTATATATATATATATACATATAAATATATATATAAATCTACTAATAACCAGCCAGCTAACCTTTTTGTATTAACGTGCCAACACGTACAGTGTCTCTACTCTCTCTGTAAGTCCATAGATCTATAGTCTATGATGGAACACATAGAATCCATATATATGGACGGCAGTCATTCCCACTCTACTCCATCCTGTTTATACATCTATAAAGCCAATGGATATTGATAACCTCATGGCCTGGTGAATTTTCAAAATAAAACATACAGTATTTTAGAGTTTATCCTGTTAGTACTGGAGTGTATTTTGAAATATTGACAGATTTTCTTGAAATGAAGAAAGTAAATGAAAACGACCAGATTGTCTTCAAATGACGTTGCGTGATTTTGTTGCGGCCTTGTACCAAATGAC
The DNA here is from genome assembly GCF_000523025.1 of Cynoglossus semilaevis. Taxonomy (NCBI): domain Eukaryota; kingdom Metazoa; phylum Chordata; class Actinopteri; order Pleuronectiformes; family Cynoglossidae; genus Cynoglossus; species Cynoglossus semilaevis. The sequence continues at coordinate 1,018,017 of NC_024325.1, read as the reverse complement.
CCACAAGCTGGTCCACAGACCAGGTGTTGGGGAGCCCTGTTCTAAAATATTGAGTTGAGGAATTACTATAATCAACTAAATATAACGTAATCAATGACTAGAGTTGTCCCGATAATATTTTACAAACCAATTTGAGAATGAGTATTTTAATTTGTGGTACTCGCTGATACAGAGTACTGTACTTGGTTGATATCCGAACTGGAATTTAAGTGTTTGAACAATATCATATATATATAAACTCTACTCCATCCTAGTATATATATTATATATATATATATATGTATATATATGTGTATATATATGTATATATATATGTGTATATATGTATATATATATACTGTATATATACTGTATATATAAAAGTTTCTGTACAGCTAACAACTAAAGATAGAACTTCCCTCGAGTTTCCTTCACTTAAACTTTCCCTATTTCTATAAAAAAAATTCCCGAACACTTCAGTTGTTTTATCAAATTCCTCATATAGCAGTAACAGAGTTTGTGAATTACTTTTGAATTGTATACGCTGATGTCTTGAGTTTATGGAGCTGAAGTGAAAACGACTTTCAAACAGGCATCCCGACCCTTCTGAGTGACTGATATATTTTATTCCTTTCCCGACTGGCTTCGAGGTATACTGTGGAGACCGAATTACCGAAGTACCAAAGAGACTGACAAAGCGTGTTATAACCTTTCTGGAGTCAGGGGACTGTCTCATAAGGTTCAAATATTCAGCAGTGGGAGAGGCCGACTCAAAATTTGATATGTCGGTGTAAAGTGTGAGGCTGGTGGTGAGAATTCTTCCTTCAGTTGGGCCAGTGATGCCTTTTTTTTTTTCAACTGGACAAAGGTTTTATCAGATAGAGAAGGAAACAGATTATGACCACGGGGGATTAAACCAACTGCTGACATTTGTTTACCTATTTAAATGAGCTGTCCATCCACAGAGTAACAGGTCACTGGGTTGGCACATGTTTTCGAGTCTGAGTATTTGATAGAAGTATAGGATAATGTTTTTGGTGCATCCCAAGTATTCACTAATCAGGCATTAATGCCAGGGATGGGTTAGGTAGATAATAAGGTCAAGTGATTGTGAAGGATACAGTATTCCCCAACGATATGTTTACATCTGCTCCTGACCCGGCCCCCCTGTCAAATTTTAGGACAATTCAAAAAGATTTGCCCACGCCTGGTATAGATTAAAAATCACTGCTCTTACATCTCCTCCCATTTGTCTTAATAAATTACAGGGGTTGGACAATGAAACTGAAACTCCCGGTGACCAAAGGTGGTAGGCTGACGTTACCCCGGATACCGTGGCTTCTGATACATCACAAAGACTTCCTGTCTTGGTCAGACATGTACATCACAAAGACTTGCTGTCTTGGTCAGACATGCACCAACAGTTTGTCCTCTTTTGAACTCTGATATGTCACCCATAATGTTTTATTTATTACTCTGCTAATTGAACCTTCACACTCTGCTCTTACTGGTGACAATCACTGAAGTTTGACCACCAGGCTGGTCAAATTTAGCCGTGAAACCTCCAACCCTAAATCGGCCGGTGTTTCAGTTTCATTGTCCAACCCCTGGACGTGGAAGCTGTATTCCTGCTCTCTGGACTGGTTTTCAAACTGGTACCGCTTGCAGACTGGAAATACCCAACTCCCCCCAGTGTGGTAGTTGGCCTGGTTACTACAGCTGTGGGAGTGTTTCCCCAGATGTCTGCTTTCTCTACTGGGTTTAACCTCTGGGTTGCCATGGCGATTGTGTATACACTGTCATTTTCTCTTCTCTCTTCATTTACTTTGAAAGTGTTCTTTCTTTTCTTAGTAGTATAATAGGTTTGTTGTTTTTTTTCAGTTAAGGTCAAAGTTGTAATTACAATTATAATTAAAAGGTGATATATTTAGTTTTAAAATTAGATTATTTATTTTAATATCTTTTTACTGTATATAAGGTATGTGTAACTGGGTGTAGAAATATGGAAGAATGTTCCTATTTGTCATATGGCTTTGAGAAAGCTTTGTTAAAACTTCCCTTATTTTCATTTGAATGAAGTTAACAACTTTTTGCTTCATAAAACAGGTGTTAAAGTCGTCATCATTACCATAACAAACAAAGTAAACCTTCATTCAGTTGTTATCCTAATACGGTAGTTTATCGCTCATTCATTTGCTGATAAAATACTTTATCAGAAATAACTTGAAGAAAATGAAACTGTCGCCCTGAGGGATCATGGGAAATTGCATTTGTTGTAAAATTTGGTATTTAAAAGGTTAAAATCGTACCATTCATTATAATATTGTTCTGATCATTAGATGAATCCAAAGTATTTTTCAGTAAAGTACAGGGTATTACTATTTTCTGTGAGCCACAGTCCACTTTAACAATGAACTCTCTGTCTCATTTGCTTGCAATTATAACTTGGGTTTTATAAAAACTGAAATTAAGAAGGTAGGGTCATTGGAATCTGACCCTTTGACCGTTTCCTTTTCTTGCATATGGATGTGAGCTCGTTTTTTGAAGGTACTCGGTGTGGAGTTTTTGAATGACTCTTTTGTGGTACAGTGTTGCCTGTAGGCAGTTTAAAAATAGATGCCATGCCATGTATTAAATTAAATTAAATTAAATATTCATGTGAAGCCAATTGCTTCAGGTTCTGAGTCCAACACTGGGCCACTTGTGGTCATTTTAGGGTCAACAATTAACCTGACCCTGCGTGCTTTTTGGATGGTAAAATATCACCAGAGTAGCCAGAGAAAGTCCACACAAACGCGTAAGTAGGACATGCAAACCCAATACTGAAAAGGTCGTGAAATACCACCGGGAATCAACCGCTGATCTTTTTGCTGTAAGGCAACTGCGCTATCCACTGCTCCATATGTGGCTTATATTAAGTCTATTAATATTCCACAGAAAGTACAGTGTTAGACCTGTCATACGAAAAATACCATGGAATATATTTAAAAAAAAAAAAATTGGATTAATAAATGACCGCAGGAACATAACATATCCTATCTTTTATGGGTATTTTTGTGTGTATTTGGTCTGGGTGGGTGTGAAAAAGCTGTAAATCGTAGGGGAGGGGGTCAATTTAAATATGCTTGGAGGCGCGTACAACTAATTACAGAGTCTGCAGACATGCAATTAAACGACCTGTGTGATCATAAACGGGTGTTTCCGTGAAACGCTGCAGTCCAATATGTACACATAATAATTAAACAACGGTGATCGCTCGAGGGTTGAACAGACACAGTCACTCGGTCGTCTTGCTGAGTGGATCAGTTAGACACCTTGAAACTGTAAAAAAGACAGTCTGCTGTTACTGACTGCCTGCTCTACAGCCACCTGGAAGGAAAGAGCGGCATCTCCTCAGTGGAAAAAAAAAAAAAGCATTATGGGTATACGAAATGAGAAAACAGATGGTATTGTGTTTTATCTTCTTTCTGTGTTTCTGTTTTTTTTTTTTAATACTCTGAAGTACTGAGCTCTCATCCTCTGTCCATACTCTTGTCTTTTATTTAATAGATTTTCATGGAGAAAAATCAGCCTGTGCTACTGTAGGCAGATTGCGAATATTTTTTTTTAAAAATTATTGAACGTAAATATACCACTCTGAAAGTTTTAATATAAACAGAGCAGGAAAGAGGAGCAGGCACAGAGACAGGACATGGTCCCTGTTATCTACGTGGGGTGTTATTAGCTGGGCTTTTCCTCTGTGATTGCAGCTGGCTCCAGCAGCACCGACTGCTGAATGAACGATTAGTTGCTTTTCGCTGGAGGGGAAAAGTTGATTTCTTTTTCCTTTTTGCCGCCTGCACAACCCCGCTCAACCCATTGTTCTGTCTATGTACCAATTTTCCCCCCAATATCTTCCGTATCTTATCTGTCTTCGGTTCTTTGGCAGCATTTTCATTTTCATTTTCCCTACTTTCATCTTTCATACTCTCGTTTCTCTATCTCTCTGCTAGGCTTTGATCTTTTGTGGGCATCAGTTCCCAATTTCCACTGCCATAATGCATCGTAGGGTATCTGTACTTTTGGAATGCGGCCTTTATTCAGTAGTGGTAATCCAGGTATAGACAGGTAGACGGGACAATGCAACCACAGAGACGAGCGGGGGGGGCATTTCAGTCAGAGCAGCAGTTTAGAGCCGACTCTGTTTGGACAGTATTACAGACAATAACTTACAAATGAGGTAATTCAACCCACAGGAATGTGCAGTATCTCGTGACGCACTCAAACCAAGAGTTCCTGTTTGTTAGAAATTAGGATAACAATCCCACAAGAGCTGCAGTGGAGACGGAGAGCTCTCAGTAACGTTCATGTCATATCGCGGTTCTCCTTTAGCTCCCTCAGTACATCGCAGATTTTTTTTTAATCCGATCTCACAAGATTTTTGCTATATATCGTTAAATATAGCAAAAAACAAGCTAAAAGACAGACTTTAAAAATGTGGATTCACGTTTGAAATTGAGATAAGCGCATTTGCGAACGCTAGCCGGTAGCTTTGTACACAGCCCACTATTGGCGAATACAATGTGAACTCTGTACTATTAGCTAATTGAGCATGCTCTTCTGTTCCTCACTCTGATTGGCTCATGCATTGTAACATATCTCAGCATCACCCATTGTCTGTCAGCCATTCTCTCGTTCACTTCGCTCTGTGTCGCCATTTTACAACTCTACTGTGGATATCACTGTGTGGTGAAGGGTAATACAGTCTAGGGAGGGTTGATAACAGTGTGGGGGAGGTTCGTAAAGGGTAAATATATACGTGATTAATACTTCTACTTCGCGATTTTTCCCGTTTTGCAATTGGTCTTTGAACGCAACTACCGCGATAGAAGAGGGATCACTGTATACGTATTTATACTTTATATATTACTTTCATTACTCATTGTAAACGTTATGGTGCCCATTCTTAATGACCACAAGTCAAGTCAGTTTTATTTGTAAAGCCCAAATTCACAAATCATATTTGTGAATTTGGACCTTAAAATATCCTCATAAAAAAACCCAATAGAGGGAGAAATGAAGGTGAATACAGTCAGTTGATCAAAAATGTTGAATTAGCTTAATTTGTATTTTTACCCTTTTTTTATAGTTGGATCAGACCACCCTCCTGTGATCGTTCAGGGTCCCATCAACCAGACTGTATCTGCGGACAGCTTAATTGTGATGCGCTGCAAAACCACCAGCCCTCCATCTTCTAAAGTCCACTGGAAGAAGGACGGTGCTCCGCTGTCGTCAGGAGACCCTCGTTTATCTGTAACAGACACAGGAACTCTTCAAATTCACCACGCCAAGGTAGGAGGTGAAGTCGCAGAGCGGGGTTGAAGTTAGCGAGGCGTCACCTTGTTTCCAATTTCATCTTGTGCTTCTTTGCCTCCTCACAGCTGGGTGATACAGGATTTTACTCCTGTGTAGCTTCTGGTCCAAATGGAGAGGCTTCCTGGACGGCATACCTGCAAGTAACAGGTCGATACATGTAACTGTAACATAGTCCCGACTCTTGTTATACAGTTAATGGTAGATTGTTCTGATCACATTGGTATTTTGTTTTTGACAGATTCTGAAGTCCATGCAGTTCATCCCGCCGACCCAAATGGGATTCCCGGTGCTCCTCTCAAACCAGAAGTGACTGATATTGGCCAAACCTCTGTCACTCTGTCATGGAAAAGTAACCCCAGTGCTTGGGCACCACCATCATCTTACCTAATTGAGGCATTCAGGTTAGTTACATTTAGTTCACATTCTACATGAAATAAGCAGCACAGTATGGACTGCTAGCTCCGAGCTCACCCACATGCCTGGGGACATCTTAAGAAATGGATCCATCTACTGTATCATCCATCAACCCGTCAATGAATCCAACCCAGTGGCGTTCCATGCGTTTCTCTTCTGCCTCTTAATGACGTCATTATGTCGATATAAACCATCCATAATATGCAGAGATGTAGTATAGTATGAGTCAATATTTCCTAGCTTGCTCATGTAGCCACAACAACACTGTTACCAAAGCAACAAATCCACAAAGTACAATTCAGCCACAGCTGCGACATAATGTACATCAATTATACCATAATATTATCTGTGCATTCCAGTTCTGACTTTCAGCACTGGCAGATTTCTTTCAGCCTGGCAACACATAATGCTGAAATATGATTGGATGAAAAAACTCGACTAAAAAATGCTACGGTTTTTCATATTAATTGAACAGAATAATAATAACAACAACAGTAATAATAATAATAATAATAATAACAATAATAATAATTGAACAGAATGCACTATATTATTTTATAATAATTCCTGATAAATATATTGAAAATATGTGACACTATGACACTGTTTAGGCCAGCAGAGATACACCACTGATTTAACCATCTATTTTCTATTTTCAACTCTTTACTTCGGAAGTTTTTGCCCAAATTTTTTAGATTGTAAATAATAATGAAAAAATAGGTTACTGCTTCGGGGACATTGCTGGTCGAATACTGCCTCATTTTGTTTGTATAATTTATGGATTTTTACCAGTATTCATTCGGTGACTCATAGTAGCAAGTTGGGGAAAATGTCGTTACAAATTCCAGTAGGACAGGATTAGATGACTCATTGATTTTTTTTTCGACTCATCTTTTCTGTGAAAATCTAGCCGTTATTTTTTTTTATATCGCTTCTTGGATATAGGGAATTGACGTTGTAGATTGTAAACTCAATGTCTCTACTAATGTGTAATGGATAGAATAAATACTATGGTCAAATACTGTAACACATGCATGGCAGGTAACTCATAATTTTACTTCTCTAATTCTAATTTTATTCCAGTCAAATATAAAGTTAGCGTAAACTACATTTTTATTTTAGGACATGTCCGACATTTAATCTGTAAAAATGTTCTTATTTTGTTTGGTGTTAATATTTTGAGTTTCATTTTTTTTACTTATGCAGCCTGTTCAAATTCTTAATTTCCAATTAAATCATCATCGGTACTAGACTGTTCTATAAATGTTAATCCTCTCTGGCCCACAACTTAGACCAGGTTATACATTTCTTGAGTGATTAAGTTTGACATTAAATTTTCTCATCCCTTCTTGCAGCTACACTTTAGGGAGCAAATGGATGACCATGGCTGAGCATGTAAAAACCCAGTCCTTTGTCCTGAGGAACTTGAAGTCTGGAACTGTGTACCTGTTCATGGTCAGAGCCGTGAATGCTCATGGCCTCAGTGACCCCAGTCCGATCTCTGATGCCGTCAGAACGCAGGGTCAGTGGAGTCTGTAACAGATATGTTTTCAACTTTGTCAACAATATCGGAGGAATTTCTGATACATTTCACTATTTAACTTTAGTAGACAACACAGCCACCATGCAAGGCGTAGACCACCGCCAGATCCAGAGGGAGCTGGGAGACGTAGTGATCCACCTGCAGACACCAGCTGTGCTGTCTTCATCTGCCGTCAGGCTGCAGTGGAGGGTAAGAAAACACAACTGTATGAGCTGCTACGTGTGCAGTTCACTACAGTCTACAGTGCTGTACTGGAAGTGAGGCACATGATTGCAAATAGGGATTTATATAGATATATATAGAGAGATGTACATATATATCTATATATAGAGAGAGTTTACAGTTATGCTTCATTCAAAAATTTAGAGGCACAGGCTCCATTTTTTATTTTTTGCAGACAATCTAACAGGAGCTTTTAATTCTGAGTTAAAGAGGTTTAATCTGGATGTAAACAGTTTTAGAATATTATATTGTAACAGCTGTATATAGTTCAAAACATCCATCAGACATGTTGAAAATAGTCAATTTTATTATAGTCTTAAAACTTGAGATTTGAGGATTATCAAAGAAGATAAAATAAATCTGGATTTCTAGAACAACGTGTTTTTTATTTCTTTTTTACATTTAAAAAAACACACATTAAAATGGTTATTCTTATTGCAATCAGTAGTGTGTTCAACTATTATAAAATATTAAATTAAATAAATAAAAAATATTATTTTCCTCCCATTTTATTACCTTAGGTATTATCTAAGGACAATGTTACAAATGTTTTTGATTGTTATTTATAGTTTTGTTTTTTTAGCTGGAGTCTGTTTTTCTTTGTGCTGACAGTCAAGTCAGCTCCTGCTCTGTGCCTGGCAGACGAAATTTACTGCGTACCTCGTACAGTACTAAAGTTATTTTGAGTATTTAATTTCATTTTCTATCATTTTTCTTAATAAAAACCTCAATGTGTTTTCACAGTCTATCTTTTGTTGTGTAGCCTGGTGCTTGTATTTATAGTTAAAGCTAAGCCTGCAGTGCTGCTGTGTTTTTTTCTTTTTTCACTGGCGTCATGCTGTTCTGCTGTCAGAGAATGCACTGCAGTAATTTGACACCGTATTTTTTTTTTACAGTTTAAAGCATTTTTCTGCTTGGACACACATTAGAACACATCCACATTTTCTTTGAACCTTTTTGAAGGAAACAAATTCAAAATGAGAGTGAAGCCAATTATGGAAAGCGTGGTTGTCTCTTTTAACTTGTATCACACCATGCTACATACAACATGCACATTTTGCACTTCACGCTCCGGTAAGTGCAGTTTTACATCGGTGTACAACATTACATGTCTTACAGGACACCAGACTATTGCACTCTGTTAGAGCTTACAGGACTTTAAATATGAAATATAAGTACAGTGTAATATGAGTGTAGCAGAATTTACTCACCAAATACAACTCTGCTAATTTATGCATCCTGCTCCGTCTCTTCATGTACACCAGGTGGAGCAGCAGTCTCCCTACATCCAGGGTTACAAGGTGCTTTACAGGGCGTCGGCTGAGCACGGCCAGCCTGAGGGGCGCTGGAGTGTCCTCCATGTGCGCAACCCAAGGGAGGACGGCGTGGTCATCAGTCAGCTGAAGAAAGGTTCCATCTATGAGTTCAAAGTGTGTCCCTTTTTCGATGAGTTCCAAGGAGCTGACAGTGAGGTGAAGGTGGTGAAGACATTTGAAGAAGGTGAGTCGCAATACATTAGTATCCTTATATGAACCATGTAGCTTAGTTTGAGTTTTTTTTTATTTTAGTATATTTCAAATAATTACTGTATTTTTCAGACTATAAGTTGCTCTAGAGTATGTTACAGGAGTAGTAGATATTGGTACACAAGCCTAGAGTGCCCTCTAGCAGCTGTTAATGTGAAAATAACAAATGTCGCACCTGACTATAAGTCGCAAACCCAGCCAAAGGATGAAAAAAAAGTGCAACTTATAATCTGGAAATTATGTTATGTGTTATACAATTAAAACATTTTAAGACGTAAATTGAAATGTATTTTCTTTCAATGTTTTATTTTACCTGTAACGTTGAACTGTAAAAATGAGACTTTCATTTTAACTTAATCAATAACTACATGCTTTCCGTCCTCAGCCCCTAGTAAAGCTCCTCAGAGTGTTACAGTGACAAAGAGTGATGTCAATGGAACTGCCATCCTAATTGCTTGGAAACCACCTCCGGGCTCAGAGGAGACCGGAGTCATCCAGGAGTACAAGGTAAGAAAAGGAGACATCTGCATCTGTACCCGCACTGTTCTTTGAAGCTGCTGTTTAAATGTAAATTGTATTATTCCAAGACTCTGATGCATGCGGTGTCTCCACCTTATTACCCCCCTTTGACAGATCTGGTGCCTGGGTAATGAGAGTCGGTACCATGTGAACCAGTCTGTCGATGGCTCCTCCTTCTCCGCTCTCATTTTCAGCCTTGCACCAGGAATTCGCTACAGTGTGGAGGTGGCAGCCAGCAACGGTGCAGGACTTGGGGTCAAGAGCGATGTCACCTTCTTTCAGCTAGGTAGGCGCTTTGTCGAGAAATCTGGGGCAAAAGGTCAAAGGTCACATTTTATGTTCAATTGGATTAGCAACAAAATTGTTAAAGTTGAATTAGCATAGTGGTTCTCAGTTATTTTCTGTCATGCGCCCCCTTGGGGACAGAATTGTTTTCACGCCCCCCGTACCCTCCGACCCACACCCCTGCGAAATTGAAATACTATTGAGAACCTGATAACATGTATAGTTTTATCTGTACAAACCACTGCATGATTTGCTGCCACCTAGTGACTGGAGGCTTATTAACATTCAAGCATTACAGCAGTGGTACATTTATGTCCAGCGGCCATATTCCACTGGAATATGTCAGAGTAGGGGCCCGCCCTACTTTTTGAGAAGTACTGATTGAAGAACTAAAAGAAAAATATTTTAAGTACTTTACAAAAGTCATACTTGAAGTAAGTATTAGCTCTGCTGCTGTACTCTGATGACTTTACACTGTAAATATGTGTTTCTGGACTGCTTTAATAACTGCTGTTATTAAAATATTTTAATACTTTATTTCCCCAATTTCCACAAAGTCCATTGTTTATCATCACTGCTACAATTTGAATTGATAATAAAGCTAAATCTCTTTCTCCCCTCCCGTCTTGCAGACTCTTCCGGCCAGATGATGGACATCAGTGAGGACAGAGACTCGTGGTCTCAGATTTCTCATGTGGTGAGGCAGCCTGCGTTCATCGCTGGCATTGGCACCACCTGCTGGATAATGCTCATGATTTTCAGTGTGTGGCTCTACCGCCACCGGAAGAAGAGAAATGGCCTGAGCAGCACGTACATTGGCATCCGCAAAGGTATGCACTTCAGACAAAGTAAAATATAGTTTGTTTGTACAGATTGTTTAGTTTAGTTTATCCTTTAGTCAGCTGCATAACTACATTCACATCAGCCCCCTGAGACCCAGATGTAACATGTGGCATGTTGTCATCTCAGTGTTCTATACAGGCTTATTTTGATTGGCTAAAAACCTAGATCACATCAAACGACAGAAAACACTCCGCTGTAATCTTCTCCCGACACAAAGACCCCGGGAACACATTTGCATTTTAAGATTATGCAGACATTCAAAGGTTGACCTTCAGTCGCGTATTTGTGGAGTGTCGGCTCTTCTCCGACTCCCAGTCTCCCTGAAAGAACCGACCTGTCAAGCTGCCATTACCACGTCTGCCAGAATATCACTGTTATTTCCCCTACTCTCCTCTTCCTGTCATCTCCCCATTAACCTTCACCTAAACATGCGTGTCAAAAACTGCAGCAGCACAGGCGCGGTGACATATAGTTATTTATGTTTGTACACATCAGGCTTTTATATGAAGACTTGTGCAATGCAAAGAGGAAAAGGTCATGTGCACTGGCACAAAGGAGAGGAACTTGTTATCTGAAATACAGAGTACACAGTATAGTAGTATGAAAAGCACATGGAACTACACTCATTTTTCCTATTCTATCTGTCCCAACAGTTCCCTCGTTTACCTTCACACCTTCAGGTATGTAGCATGTTTGATAAACCCTTTATATTAGATGTTAGCATTCATTTTAAATTATCTCTCGAGTATCGAGAAGGATTTGTTCATTCTAGTGATCACTCGAGAAGGATTTGTTCATTCTAGTGATGAATGAATATGAATGAATAGTGATCACTATATATATATATATATACACACACACATATACATATACATATATACATATATACATATATATGTATATATATACATATATATTTGTCTTTTGTGCTCCCCACAGTATGTTAATTAAAATCCACATTAGAATGTCCAAACAATAGTCTTCTTAATGTGGACTTTGCATTGTTTAAAGATAAACATGAAAATTAGGATTATTATATAATGAAATGTAGTGATGATTATAATTATAAATATATTTTTTTAACTGGATTTCTGAAAGAGGAAGGAAAAGGAAGTAGCAAACATTGTAATTTTATATTTTCCGCAGCACTAGCAGTGAGGTCTTACATTTGTGTATACATATTTTATGATTGAAAATAATTAGGGTTATTATTTATTTAATTTAGGAAGTATTTACCTGTCATAAATTGTAGATGCTAGTACATCTGCTCTGATTTTTTTTTAACAATAAAGTCATGCTATGAGAAGCAGGCGTAGAAGCAGACAGACATTCATGCTAAACACTGACAGTCAGAATTCTGCACCATGAAAAGAAGTCTTTGAACGTGCAATCTTTGGAACTCAGCTCTCAGTTTCCTTGTTTCTTCCCGCCTTTCATGCTTGTGACAACTCAGCACGCACTTTTTCCCCCCTTGTTTCTCTTTCCAGTAGCATTTCAAAGAGGGGAGTCCGTGTGCAGTTCTGGCAGGTGAGTTTTATATATTTTTCTTTTTGAGATCTTTAGTTGAAAAGGAATTTAAAAAAACCCGCACCGACCGTTTGTGAACACTAGGGGGAGGTGTGCACCTTCAGCAAACTGTGATCTAACCGCACACGCCCCCTTTAGCCTTTGGCCTGAGATGTTTGAGCGGAGGAGGGTGTGATTGACAGCACTGTCGGCTCTCTTCATTGCAGACCTGGCCTTCTCGGTATGGGTGAACCTCTGAACCACCTGTGGCCCCCAGACAACTGGCCCAACGCGTGTTCCAATCACAAGACCTGCAGCATTGACTGCTGCAATAACGGCAACGACACCAGTGACAGCAACGTGACGACCTACAGCCGACCAGGTCAGTGGGAGCCGAGGTCATGTTGTACACACATGTGGGGCGATTCCTGTCGGGATTATTACCTGTCATGTCAGTGCTTTTCCATTAATGCCTTCTGACAATGAAAACAACAGATGAAAACTCAATAATTACAAACTGAGGGATCACAATTCCATATAACCATAATTTAAAAATTCAGTCAAATCCTGGAGCTTTTTAAATTTAGACTTCTGTTCACTAAGGCTAAGAATAATCAGATAATTTCAATATTTATATCTTTATAATATTTTATATATTATAAAGGAAAAGAATAAGATATACATATATAAAAATTATGTATTGCCTATATTATCCATCCATCCATCATCAACCGCTTATCCGGGGCCGGGTCGCGGGGGCAACAGTCTGAGCAGGGACGCCCAGACTTCCCTCTCCCTCGACACCCCAAGGCGTTCCCAGGCCAGCCGAGCGACGTAGTCGCTCCAGCATGTCCTAGGTCTTCCCTAGCACCTGTCCTAGCTGTCCATGGCATGTGATGTAAATGCCCAAGCCACCTCAGCTGACTCCTCTCGATATGGAGGAGCAGCGGCTCTACTTTGAGCTCCTCACCCTATCTCTAAGGGAGCACTCTGCCACCCTGCGGAGAAAGCTCATTTCAGC
>NC_024325.1:1001648-1004006 GCF_000523025.1 Cynoglossus semilaevis | reverse complement strand
GCCTAGGACCTGTTTGCCTTGGGAGACCCTACCAGGGGCATTAAGCCCCCGACAACATAGCTCCTAGGTTCATTCGGATACTCAAACCCCTCCACCACGTTAAGGTTGCGGTTCAAGGAGGGGGCCTATATTATTATATATTAAAATTATAATTTCAAATACTAACAAATATATTGGCCCTTGTTGAGACCCATGCTTTGCATTATATATTATAAGAATATTATATATTATAAGAAATTATAGCATATTTATTCTTTAAAGTTTGTTTTTTTTTTGCACAGTGGAGGAAAAAATATTTGCACAAATATTATCAGGTCTAATTATTGTCTGCAGCTTCATCCATTTCATCATAGAGGTTGACTTTAGCAGTAGTCCGACCTCAGCATAAGTGATTTTCTTGTCATATCCAAGCTGACCAAACACTAAGTAAGAAGGCTCTTACTGGAAATTGGTTGATTTCATGTAACTTTGACTGGGCAACTTTGAAAAATAATTACTGTTATGTCAGTATCTCGACCAAATGAAGCGAATGAGCTACATGCTATTATTAAAGGGCGATACAGGAATATGTACACATGTAATGTTGAGATGAAGAGCGAACATTTCCACAAATTTCTGTGTTTGTGTCCAAAACCACAGCTGACTGCATTGCCAACTATGGAAACCATGCAGAAAACAAACAGTTGGGCCAGCTTCCTCCTGGGTCAGCCGTCTACAGTGACGTGAACCTGTCGAACAAACTTAACGACATCAAGATCTTTAACAACGCCAACATGTGCTACGCCAGTCAGGGCAGAGACTCGGCAGACACGTATGAGCCCATTCCATACGCCACCACGCAGCTAATCCAGGTTAGCATCAAGAACAAAGCCTCCTCTGGCGGAGCCCAGGACGACCCTCTGGACATGCCGTTCTGGAAGCCCCCTGTCCCTCCGCCGATTCCAAAGGAGATGGCGGCACAGATGCAGTACAATTTAATAAAGCAGAGCATGATGCACAAAGGTAAGTGTGTTTAGATTGACATGCTTTTTACCCTTAGGGTATACGTGTCAAACTCAAGGCCCAGGGGCCAAATGCGGCCGGTCAAATCATTTTGTCTGGCCACAAAAAAAAGCAATTAGTAAAGTCCATGCAGTAGAGTTTTTTTACCTGAGAAATTAAATGTTTTTATCATAGATCAAATAATAAGTAACGCAGAAACATGTATTAGTCTGTTATGGAGTACTTACATTTATACCAGTGGTCCCCAACCTTTTTGGTTCCAAGGACTGGACAGCCAGTACCACCTGCAAATACAGAGCAGTACCATTGAAGGATCATTAGATTTTCAAAAAAAAAAATCTATTCTAACTAATCAGTCTGAATGACCTATTATTTTAAAATTCCCAGATTATCTTTAAATAATGTAAGTAAATGGAAATGACTGGATTTTCTTTTAATTAAGTAAATTAGTAAATATGAAGTACATTTTTTCAGTGTGTCCCACTGTGGCCCGGTACCAAATGACCTATACAGTGTTCCATTTACAACTGACCTGACACCCCTGCATTAGGGAATTATTATTATTATTATTATTGTTATATTGTGAAGTAAAATCTAATAGTACCTACTCTACACCATTCATCCATACAGCATTTCTCATGTAACTGTGCTTAATGCTTTGGGTCAGTAAACAATCACTGCCAGATCAGGGTTTCTTGGTTTTGATACCATAATAAAAATACTGAAGTTATGATGCATGTTTTCATTGAACACTTCAATACACAACAGGATTATTGTTGTGGAAATTCAATGATTTTTTCCCTCTTTGTCTCAAGATCTGCAGGGAAGTGAGTCAGTGATGCACCCCAAAAACATGGGCTACAGTCAGCCCCACAATTACAGCACAGCAGGCTCACACCAGAGCTCAGACCAAGGCAGCAACAGCACCTCAGGTGAGGCCAGCCCCCTGCTCTCACTCACCAACAATGGCTCTACCACAAGCTCTGCTCAAACCTGTGCGTTTCTCATGGCATTTTTTTCCCTATTTGTCAGGGAGTCAGACTCAAAGGAGCACAACACAGGGACCCAAAACGCCAAAACATAATGTGTTAGGCTGGAGAGACGCTCTGCCGCAGGCTCATGCTGATGCCTGTGACTGTGATGACTACAGCTTACCCAAGGACAAAAGGTAAGTGGGCAAGGGAGAACAGGAGAGAATCGCCTACACAGATAATGGCTCAGATGGATTTCATTACCATTGGCCTTCAGTATGGTGTGTGCAGAATATGTTTTTTTTTAGTTTTAATTCCATCCACTCATCCATCCATCCATCTTCAGCTCATCAGGGAGAGTCACTAACCGTGTCTTAGTCTTACT
>NC_024325.1:1000074-1001521 GCF_000523025.1 Cynoglossus semilaevis | reverse complement strand
ATATCAGTGCAGCTATGACACTGTTGACATTGTCCGTTGTCGTCAACATAGTTGTAGGACATCCTGATAAACAGGTTGTAAAATCGGGTTGGGCAATGTCAGGCTGAGTACTCAACTGGTTCAGATCATATCTGCCTCGCAGAGATTATATAGTATCAGTTGTAGAGCAGCTTTCTGCAAATAACCCTGGAAATACAGCATCCTTTGGCTCCATTTTAGAACAGCCTTAAGGACTGATATTGGATTCAACACTTTGGTAATGACGATCAGCGTATTTACAGTAGACTATTTAATTTTATTATCCTTAAAAATAACTAGTCTCTCCTATTTAAAAAAAACTCAAGCAAAATTGGTTAGAGTGCACTTGACCAATGACATATGTTTACTGTATATGTTGAAAATATTTTGGGTCCATATATATTGGTCAAAATAGGTACTAAAGATACAGAGTGATTGATTCTCTCTTGTGATTTAACTGAAGCTGCTGTTTATTTTTAGTTTGTGTTTTTTAGACTTTTTCCATCAAACACGTGTTTCTGATCAAAGTTTTCATCATTCACCAAGTTGCCCATTATGTCTCCAGTCAAATTGTCACATCACGTTTTTTGAATATCTAACAGATAAGTGCTACATGGTTTTATACAGGTTTCACAAAATACACTTACAGCGTTTGTCTATAGTTAATAGTTGTAAAATTTACAACAAACACAAGTTTCCCCTGAGTTTAACTACGTATAAATGAGATGGTGGAGAATGATGGAAGTTTTTCTTGTCCTAACATCCATTTCCTCCTTTTCTTTGAAAGTTTTGATGAAGAGGAGAGAATGAATATCTGCCCTACTCCACCTGGGCAAAGGTCGGTTTTACTACCCTCTGAAGTGTCCCTGAGTCAGCATAATACAGCATCACCACAGGACAACTGGAGCAGTGATGTCCACAGTGAAGCCAGACAGATAAGGTAAGCAATACTTCATTAATACTATGATAGATAATCATATTTTGATTATTAGAAATATCATTGTTTTTTAGATCTTCTCTCTCTGCGTATTTTCTTTTATCAGAGTAGGTAAAAACCTTATAGAATTATACTTTTTAGCTAACCTAAAGAATTCTCTTGGATCCTTAGTTTTTACTGTGTATTCATGTGTTTTCTTGGAGTATCTTGGCTTCCTTTCACAGTCCAAAAAAATTGCAGGGTTATGTCGGTGGGACTCTTACTTGACCGTAGGTGTGAATACAAGTGTGAAAATCTCTTTGGCTCTCACTGTGACCCTGGAGAGGATTATGTGGTATGAGAGCAAAATATTATTGATTGAAAATCCTATTTTATTTTAATTTAATTACAATGTAAGACATTTATAGACAATAATAATAATAATAATAATAATAATAAAAAAATAATTACATTTTTGGCCCTTCAGTTCAGTTCCCCTTCAGTTTCCCAGTC
>NC_024325.1:997779-1000065 GCF_000523025.1 Cynoglossus semilaevis | reverse complement strand
TGGTCTTCTTAAAATTCCTATATTTTAGTGAATATACAAACAAAGTCATGTTAAGGTTGTTGGTACTACAATATAACGATTGTTGTGTGTACAAATTCTCTGTTGTGGAAGCAATGATTTTGGACTGTGGGAAGGAGCTGGTGATCTACACAGGAGTAACAGGGCCATATTGACAATATAAAAATAAATAAAATGACAGATTAATGTTGTAAATTCACGAGAATGAAGTCAAAGCACTATTGGAAAAGAAAAAAAGTTTTTTGGAGGAGAAATGTTGCAAATTTATGTAAAAAAAAAAAAAGTCAGTACATTTCCAGAGAAAATATGCTAATTTATGAGAATCAAGTCGTAATATTACTATAAACGAGCACCTTGTCTGACTCACGCATTGTGACATTCTATCAAATAAATAATAATATTAAATGCATTTGCTTAACTTTAGACTTCAATCATGTCAAATTATGACTTTATTCTCAAAAATTAACAACTTTTTTATCATTACATTGAAACTTTTTCTTGTAAATTTATTTATTTATGACTTTATTCTCAAAAATTAACAATTTTTTTATCATTACATTGAAACTTTTGTTTCTTAAAATTGTAACTTTTTCTTGTAAATTTATTGATTTATTTTTATTATATTACATTACAATGACAATATATAAACATTACAAATGTTTCTCTCGTAGCGCTTTGACTTTGTTCTTGTGTATTGACCTTGATGTTACTGCTTTGAATGTTGCCCTAATACTGCAAACATTGGAAGAAAAATGTTTATACAATAATATAAAGTTACATTAAAGCAAGCAACATTCTTGATCTGGACCATAAAGCTACAGTGAAATGTGTTGTTGTGACAAGCCTGCACAGACTTTTTCTTCTGTTTGTTTTTTTCCAGCCAACACAATACCATCCATCCCTGTCCTGTCTCTCCATCACACACATACAGCTCCATACCCCTCTGCGTGGACACTGATGAACAGGAGGACGCCGAGGAGGAGGAAACAGATGCAGAGCTTGCTGACAGCCGGTACAGCCAACACCACAACGGGCAGAAGCACAAACAACAGCTGCTCCATCCCTCTTCACGCAAACTGCTCTTCCACGGCCTGGACCCGACACCAGACTCCAGCACCGGGGATCTGGACAGATCAGTCACGGGCTCAATGGTTAACAGCTGGGGCTCAGCATCTGAGGACAACATTTCTTCAGGCAGGTCCAGCATTGTGAGCACATCAGAAGGTTCCTTCTTCACCGATGGCGATTTCAACCAAGCTGTAGCCTCCTCCAGAGATATCGTGGGCCTGCGGATGTGCAGATACCCCGAGGAGAGAGGTAGGAATTTACTGCATGGATTTTTACGGCCCTTCTTTTGAGAAACAGTTGGTCATTGTTTATTGTAATTTTTATGGCCTCTCTGCTATATTTAAAATATATATATATATATATATATATCATATTCTTTCTCTCATCACTAGGTCACAGTGTATAAAGTTATACACTGTGACCTACTGAGAGAAGCTTTTGTTTAATACATTTTCATTCATGTACTCTGCAATAGTATTACTCACCTAGTACTGTCTCCAATACTTATTTTTCTCTAAGGCAGTGTTATATAAATGTCACAGCTCTGCGGGAAATAACTCTGAGGTCGACGAGCAGGAAAATGCTTAATTTGCTTTATTTTTCTTCACATTTACACAGACATTTTCAAGTACATGCAATAGTATCTGAACAAAGTATGGGCCCCTGTCTTGGTAGTTTTGGACACAGGCTGCTGCAGAAAACTGTGTGTGTTTGGTTTTCTTTTCTCGTCTACTTTACAGTAAAACTTCTGCTTAATCTGTGTTTCAGTGCGACAGCACCATCGGCCCAGCAGCCCTCTGTCTACAGACAGCAACATGAGTCCGGCTGTAACACATAAAAGACCCAGGAGGCATAAACAAAACCAGTGTGGTCAACAAGGCTCCAAACTGAGAGACATCTTCAATGATGGTAAGTATGAAATTATGTTGAAACATTAACAGCTCTCCATTAGAATAGATGTATCTATCCATCTTAGATGGAGGGAGGGAGGGATAGATAGATAGATAGTTAGAGGGAGGGATAGATAGATAGTTAGAGGGAGGGATAGATAGATAGTTAGAGGGAGGGATAGATAGATAGTTAGAGGGAGGGATAGATAGATAGTTAGAGGGAGGGATAGATAGATAGTTAGAGGGAGGGATAGATAGATAGTTAGAGGGAGGGATAGATAGATAGTTAGAGGGAGGGATAGATAGATAG
>NC_024325.1:989562-994727 GCF_000523025.1 Cynoglossus semilaevis | reverse complement strand
ATCTATCTATCTATCTATCTATCTCTCCCTCTATCTATCTATCCCTCCCTCCCTCCCTCTATCTATCTATCTATCCATCTATCCATCTATCTATCTATCCATCTATCCATCTATCCATCTATCTATCTATCTATCTATTTATCTATCTATCCCTCCCTCTATCTATCTATCTATCTATCTATCCCTCTATCCATCTATCTATCTATCTATCTATTTATCTATCTATCCCTCCCTCTATCTATCTATCTATCTATCTATCCCTCTATCCCTCCCTCCCTCCATCTATCCAATTCCTATTCAACTAAAAATGTACACCTTATTTACTTACCCTTGTTTTCCTCCCTGCGACCCCAGACTCCTGCATGCCTTTGAACTTCTCCAGCCAGATGTCCCACAGTGACTTTAAAGCAAGGGGGGCCACACTGCCTCGAATGGGGTCTGGGGAGCCACAAGGTCGACGAAAGAGCAGTGAAACTCACAGGGATGGAGAGGACACATCCACCGTGGGACAGGACAAGCACAAGACTCCGCTGGGAAGGAAAGAGAGTAACAAATGCCGACAGCACTCAGGTACGGCCCTGGTTCTAACAGGCACTTTACTTTGCTCAAACGTTTTTAAATTAGTAATGAAGTCTTTCTTTTCTTGTCTCTTTAAGAATTCAGGGACATACTATTGTACAGTCGTCCCTCGTTCCCATTAGGGAAGACTGAGAATTCCGACTCATCCACTCTAATGTCATGTGGCGACTCACAGACCAAACAAGGAGGCCAGGTAGCATCAAAAGGACAGAACTAAAGGGTAAATGCAAATACTTGTTGTGGCTGTCTGTAAAATGCTATTATGACTATGTTATTTCTTAATCAATTTAGTTAAAGAAAGACAAATAAATGGAATCCTCATAGAAATGCATCAGTCGCAATTATTTGGCCATTTTATGATTATTGTTATGTGATTTTTGCCAATTTTTGATTTCCTTTAAACTGCCTCAATAAAAATAAAATGACTCTGCCAAACTACCCTCGATGTCTCTATTTTTGTATGAAGGTTATATTATTTAAGTCGTAACAATAACAACACTGCACAACTTTTAGGGGTTATTTAAGTCGTAACAATAACAACACTACACAACCTCTCTTTTTTTTTAACCTTGTCTTGAAATAAAATGTGTAATAATTTCAATATCAAGACCAGGGCTTTTAACTACAAAGACAGAAAGACCATTAATTCTAACTTTAAGTTTTTGAAACATAATTCTTATCTACCACATGCCCTGTCAAACTAAACAAACAGTTGTATGACAGGAAACAGCTGCGATAACTACAATAGCTACATGCAGAAAAAAAAAAAAAAATCTTGCTCGACTCACCTAAATGATCGTCTTGGAATAAGTCCTTACTGCTCTCGCCAACACGCGACCCATTCCAGTCACCAGCCGGTCCGTTGTTGAACATGTGGTCTAGGAAGAGTTGAGCAACATCTGTTGAAGGAAACAGGATAAAAAGGCTGAAATATGACTACCCACGACATTTTGTCTTAAACAGTGAAGCAAGCGATGGTGCGAAACTCTACTAAAATAACATTGTTCTTTTTTTTTTACAGGTCCTGAAAAGCTAAAAACCACTTAAACACACAAGGATCAACCGCCAAGTTTCTCCAGGCAAAATAAGTATACCATATGAGGGGGAAAAAACAAATACTGCTCACTACAAGCTTTGATTTTCTACTTCACATTTTTTAATTAAGTGTTGGAATACGAGACAAAGAGAGGTGCCCTCGAGAATAAATGTGTAGACGTCAGTTTTATGCACTGTTTATTGTTTGATTTCTGGGCGACCGGCTGCCTGAAGCACCAGTGGCTCGCTCATGTCAGATAAATGCACATTAAATGGCTGTTGTGAGTGTCTGCAGACGTGTCGTCCATGTGGACTTCTTTACCATAATATTCCCCCTTCACTAGTGTTGTTAATTTACTGTGGTTGATGTCTCATTATTGCCAGCCATCTTTTGTACCGTTGAACTTGTTGAACCGCCACAAAAGTGCTTCTAATTCAAATTTTATAGATCAATGTTAATGTTTTATAAGTGATGTACATTGTCTTTGTATTTTTTTTTTTTTTTGTCCTACGTTGGTTTTAAAAGCACAATCATGTAATTTAATTGTAAGTCGTTTTTACACGGGAAGAGACCGGTCTTTGGATTCTCGTTTGTCCTTTCATTGAGGTCAGATAAGGTGTTGATTGTGGTTGTTCGTACCGTTGTTCATTTAAGCTGCTTTCATACAAGTTGAGCTATCTGTTGTATGTACGGAGAGATTTGCATGCAAATTCACCAGTGGAAGGTTTAACTTCCGGGGTGATAAAAAAAAAATATAATTTCTCTTTAACGTATCTGTTTCATCTAAACTTGTGTTTTCTTGACTTCGGTCATAACTTCGGGAGCAGGGCTGGACCATGCACCATGTTTATTTACTTTTCTAGGAGTATTTTTTTTTTTAATCAGTGAAACTAAGTGAATGCAGTTTGAATTAATAATGTTGCCTTTGATTTGGTGAAAGAAGCTACAAAAAGGAGAAAATAATCTTACCTTTTCCATCTACCTTCATCAGTCCAAGCCAGGGGTCCTCTGTAGTGGACACATACGGTTGCCCTAAGAAGAAAGAAATTCATAATCAGGTACTTTGTTTAAATATTTATTTTATATAACTATTTATCTTTTAAATAGTTATATTTACATCTCATTTAAATATTGGTCCAGCCCTTCATACAACATTTAAAACAAATATAGCATTTTACCTACTGTTTAAATAAATCTTGCTGTTCCTAAATAAACCATGAATTGTCCCGGGTTTATGTTCTAACTATACTGAAGAAATATACTCATAACCGTTAGGGGTACAAAAATGCGAGGCTAGTTTGGGTCAAACGCTAAGGTCAAAGGAGTTAACAAGACACAAGTGAGTGGGGACAGGTGGATGCAGGCAGGGACGCTGCCAGGAATTCTGGGCCAGCAAAGTTATCGAGAACGTGTGTGGTAAGAGAAGTGATACATATTGAAACGGGTAAGGAAATCAACAAATAACTTTGTACTGTACTTTTGAAACGGGTAAGGAAATCAACAAATAAACAAATAAACAAATGTGCTATAAAATAACAACCATTTAGCAGCATTAAATGTCTTTCTATATACATATATATTCCAACAAGCTAGCAATGTTAGCTTTATAGCGAGGTCTCACTGAAGGGGCTCGACACCAGAGGAAGTGAGTAATGAGAAAGGCTAGCAAACAGTAAACAAGGTTAATGGACAAAACAGGTTGACAAGATCAAAAGACAGGGATCTGAGGAGAACTGGGTCAGAACCAGCTCTGAGGTGAGTGACTGAGAGCCAATAAACTGCAGCTGCAGGCTGCTCAGCTGCAGCTGCCTGACCAGGAGAAAGTAATGCAGTTGAATGCAAGGGAGGATCTGATAGGAGGGTTTGGGCGTAATTGACCATGACAATTCATTCATTCATTTTAGTCACAAGGGAAACTGAAGTGGTACACTCTGGGCCGGACATCAGTCCAATACAAGGACAAGGATACTGACATTCAACTATTCACACTCACGTTTACACCAAAGGAACATTTATAACGTTCAATTGACCTCATTTCCAATCTGTACGAGGGAAACTGAAGTACCAGCAGACACGTAATATAAACACGTTTGAAGCATGCAGAACAAAACAACTCATCTGGTGTATATACTAATATCTTCTAGCTGTGGGTCAATGGTGTGTTCCACCACTTTGCTACGTGGATCTGCAATTATCAAAACTTGTGAAAAGAAAAACCTTTCCACCAGTGTCAGCGTCCATGTCTCCACTGGTGCAGACAAGGTGACCTCTTGTCCTTATATAGCTGTCAACAGCACTAAATCTAAGATTCCCCATTTTTGCTCTTAAGATTTCATGCTTGACTGATGCTTCATTTGGTGAATAAACTAAAGCTGTTAACCTCAGGGTCAGTGCTTTTCCACAGCCAAGCTCCATAAAGGGCACTCGGACCACTCCCCCCACTCTAACCCTAACCCTCAACGTAAACCTGAACCCCACCCCTGGTATTTTGTTGTTGTTTTTTTTTTTTCTTTCTTTTAATAAACAGTAGTTTAATGTGTTTAAAATACAGTTTTCTCTCTCTATATCACGGTTGTCCTTTTGAACCTCTTAGTACATCACAAACACATTTTTTAACCCGATTTCACGAAATTTTCACTATATCGCAAAATATAGCAAAAAAATGAACAACATTTCTGGGACTTTTTTTTGTTTTGCGGCAGAAACTTGCGTCTGTCTCTGATTGCAGCAATGAGCATTCACAGCTGTCACTCAACATCTTCAGCGACAGGTCAGCAAATTGCTGACGAGATACGAACATAGCAACAGAAGTTCATCCACTCAGTTTAAAAACTTAAATTTGCAGGAACAATTTTTTTTTTTTTTCATAAATATAATTTTACAGAATTTTGAGTCGGGTGCTTGTAACAGTATTTTTTTGTCTTCTGTTGAAATGACTGTCTATATTCCCCTTTTTTTCCTCTCAAGGACAGCTGTCAACAGTAGGTTATTCAAAAGTGTTTGCCTTGGTTTCTAAGATACGGTTTCAGTGTATGTGCCTGCCTGTTTTTCTGAACATGCTGCCCAGTTTCATTTTCAATTTTTCTGTGTTTATCCACAGATTTTCAACAAATTGTCGATTGATTGCCTTTACTCCTGAAAAATTATTTTTGTATAAGACAGCAGGTGTCGATTGATTGCCTTTACTCCTGAAACATTATTTTTGTATAAGACAGCAGGTCTATACGTATATACTGTGTATATTATTACTCCATTATCACAAAACTTGGAGCCCTGGGAAGGTAAAATTTATGAAACATGTTTAAGCACATGTCTTCAGACAACAGGAGTCTTGGCCTGATGAGGGTGTGAAGAAAGAGTTGCTGTTGAAAGGTGTTGAGGAGCTGAAGATGTTGAGTGACAGCTGTGAATGCTCACTGCTGCAATCAGAGACAGACGCAAGTTAATGCCGTAAAACATGCTGCCAAGTGAAGAATTAGTGCTAAAAACTTCAAAACATTTTATCTGAATATTTCAAAATATCACCAAACATGCCTTACTATAGCCTTAC
>NC_024325.1:904354-985374 GCF_000523025.1 Cynoglossus semilaevis | reverse complement strand
TTTTTTTAAATAATTATGTTAATCAACAATTCGTAGGTAGTAATGGCTGATTTTGATTGTTTAATTTTGATTATTTAATTTTCAATAAATTTTTATTTATTGTTACTTTTGTAAGTGTCAAGTGATTTCAGTGAGAATTGTGGGTTTTCCCTTCTTTAACTGAGGGGTACCAACAATTTTGTCCACGTGTGTAGGTTTCACGTGAACCATCACACAAATTTAATGTCATGAAATACCCACTCCCTTTTGCACTAAGGTTATATTTGATCACAATGTAAAACTTCTGCGCCACATTAAGAAAAAGTTCAATTATATTAGCCTTCTACCCAGGGTGTGAGTGACATACAGTAGGTACAGATAAACAGTATACGAGTTCTGACTTCCGGCGGAAATCAAGTTACATCGCACCAATCCATCCCTCAATAATTAACTTACGGTACTAAAACTTCTACTGCAGCTACAGCTGCGACACACATAAAAAAGCATCACTTCATAAATGCAACATTATTTAGGAATATACTATAATGTACTCACCGAAAATCCTGTTCATTTCCCCGCAAAATGCATCCTCTTGTCTTTCCTCAAGAAAAGTTCAGTTACTCCGTCGTACAGATTGTCCGTGCGTTTCAGTTCCATGAAGACGTTTTTTTTTTTTATCGCCATCGAAGCTGACGCTGAAAGTCCAGCCTGCCCTGTGTAATTTCTGGCATCAATTTTAATTCGCTTTAGGGCTGAAAATGTCCGTTCGACAGAAGCAGTAGACACGGTGATGGTCAACGCCAAACAAACAAATCCTGCCGTGGAGTTGGTGGTAGTAAGCGAGGATCTTGCGCTGGACCTCTTCTTGCAGTCGGAAGCCCGTGCGATGAGTTCAATGGCCTCATAGATTTCCTTATTTCGGCTCCTCTCTCACTCAACTGTGTCACAATACTCCTCTAACCTTGTCAAACAAAAATGTACATCCAGTTTTTCTCCTGTAGTACTGAAAAGAGGACATCTGATGTTGATCTACACAACACTACGGTGGCTCATGAAGCTGGCTACAGGTGCAACTTGTTAGCGCTGGCTCGCACACTCAAACAACCAATCAAAGGGTGTGAATGCGCTGACGTTTCCGTACGCCCGCTAGAGGGGCTTGGTCTCGCCAACTCAAAATCTGATTGGTTGGAGCAACATTTTGATCGACACCTATTTTATGCCACGGAGCCCGCAGAAATGATTGTTAAAGCCCATGGGCAGATTTCTTTAACCCTGGCAACAAATGATGACTGACATGTGATTGGTTAAATGCTTAAATAAGAAAAAACACCTCTGGAAGCAGCGCAACCAGGGGAAAGCGAAGAAAAGAACATTTGGAGTGATTTAATAATTATTAATGGACAAAATATAGTAAACATCAGTCTGTGATTCAGATATTATTTTAGACCAGCAGCTGACGGCCCTCTGTCTGTCTCTTTTCTCTTCTGTCTGTTCCTCAGTGGTAATCAGTCAGATCGATAGATAGATGTAGAACTTTTGTTTAGATTAAAAAACATTTATGATATTAATATTTGTTACAAATGTGGCAACCCAAGCATCATGTCATGACCAAGAGTCTAAGGGAAACCCGGTTTAAACCATTTATAATGAAATATCTAACAAATGCTTTTTATCTTGGTAAATTGCAGAAGTCTGTTGCAGTATTTGGTACAACGACAAAGTTCTGCGTGGTTCCTTCTTCAGTAAAGACAACCTTTTCAATGTCCTGATGTTTATTATAATCAACACAGTGCTCTTCTTTCATCTCCTCCAAAACAAACAATCAAAATGTACGACTTTAGTCTCATAAATGTATGACTTTAATCTTGTAGATTTATGACTTTATTTTCATAAATCCAGACTGAATCTTGTAATTTTAGTATTTTTTCTCCACCGTGGTCCCAATACTCAGCCAACTACGGTGAAATAAAAATGTTTTTGTGGAAATGTTTTTGCCATCCAACACAGCTTCACAAATGTCAACTCTCTGAACTGCTACCCTTCCCTCCGTGATATGATTCAGTGCAAGTTGTGACAAACTATGGTTTTAAATTATCACCTGGAAAATAAGCTAATAAGAAACATTAAAAGTGAAAGTCCAGCTTTTGCATTTTCTGCAGCTTTTTTTTATAACTGTTGTGAAAGTAATATACTGTATTCGTCACCACACACAATAAAATGTGTCCTCACTTTAGTGGGGTTCAGTGCACCTCAGTAGCACCTTGGTGGCTTGTGGATTCGAACCCCCAACCTTCTTAACCATCAGGCCACCACTCCCCCAAATGTTTACGAGTACAACAATTCCCGAAAAAAGTGATTTTTAAAAATGTAACAAAGAGAACAAGCTTTGTTTTCTTTACGTACACACGTTTATTTTTCGTCAAAGCAAACGGCCCTTCTTTGTTTGGCTATGTATACCTGAGGGAGGCCTATTCTGGCAGGTAAAGAATCTTCAAAATGAGAGCGAATATCCACAACAATTGCCAAAACAACAACAAAAAAATCCAAACGTGTAAAAGGAATTCAGACGCACATTGGCAGATTATTGGTTTAAATTTGAAAAAAAAGTTTTTCAGATGTGGCAGTTTCCACCTGTATACGTATTTGTACATATATAGTGTAAATCCAGTGTACTATATAATAACAAATGTAGCATTTTTCTCTGATATTTAAATCGCGAGCCTGACCTTGTCTTTGAGAGATGTCAAAACATTTCCATGCATCCATCTGTATCTGTATAAGTCTATAGAGGACATGACCAGTGACTTAAAAAATGAAAAAGGAAAAAAAAGAAGTCATTGCCATTTTCTATACATTATCCTCAGAATATTGCACTTTTTCATGTCACTTTGTGAAAAACAAAATACAGTTACAGTTATTAACAGACTCGTTTTGGTAATAGCAGAGAAGAAGAAACATGCCTACTGTCTGGAGTCTGCTTGGTATATCACTACTGAGGTGTTCCTTTTTATTACCGTACAAATGTCGTCGTAACTGCTTCATTCAAAAGTCCTTGTTAGTATAACATAACGACATGTATCCCAGGACATGTAAAACACAATTATCCATTTTGTCAAGTGTTAACCTGTTTACAATACACTCAACTCAACCTTACCATTAAACAGCACAGCCTAGAACGTACAGTATTTCCAGGTTAGGCTGTGTCTATCACCATTCCTTCCATTCAGATTCTTCATCTCAGCTCTGCTGACAATAGAGTTGTGCTTGTTTTTACTGAAACACTGTGCAAAGTACAACAATACAGTAGCTTTATTCAAATAAGCCAGCAGTTTGAGCACTGTTTAAATAAAAAAAAAAAAAGATGCACAGTAATAAAACACAAACAGGACAACGATAGAGTTTGGCTTGCATAGCAAAGCAAAAGAAAACCGAAACATAAAAAATATATTTACAATGTACGCAAGTCCTTTTTTTTTTTGTTTTTTTGTTTTTTTTTGTTAGTCGTTTCATTGCATCTCAGCTGTGTGAACATCATGTGACAGAAAAATAGAAGCAGACACTAAACAAACTGTTCACCATACTGCAGTGAAAATAGGATTGTGAGACATTGTGAGTGTCTGTGTCTGTACATCACATTTACAGCTTTTTCTTTTGTCTCCCACCTTTCCTCTTCCGCTCCATCTTCTCCCAACATCGTTCTGCGGCACTCGCAGTGAGAGAACCTCACGGTGCTTAGAAATAAGGGCGTCCTGGAAAAGCAGGCATTAAATGACAACGCTTCAGAGAGGCTCTGTAAAAGGAAAGGCAGAAAACACAATTGAAAATTGAGAATATGCCTCTCAATACAACATGACATTTATTTATAACTAGCATAAAAGAAAAAGTTATGATATTCTGGAAATATATTAAAAAAAAAAAAGAATCATAACATTATCGATGGCGTTCTGCCTTAGTAACAAAGTACATTGGATTTCTGGGACGCACTCAATCTCCGTGTAGATATTTCATAGATTTTTCAAGTTTTTCATAACATTTAAAGCCCCATGTGGACCAGGACAATCCATCTGGGTGGTTCAAGTTGCAACATGGTTTCCTGTATTCCCTCGTTCTGATGATGCTTTCTACTGTAAACTTATTGTAAACTAACTTATTCAATTACAAATAAATCTATAGTTTATAAAGGCTTATTTTATATATGTTTTTATTTTATAGTTTGTTTTTAACCTTTTTTGTACCAAGGTACGAGTACCGACTGCTACAGCAGAACGGTTGTTGAATTCTCATTAAGGATTATTAAATTTTCATTAAAAAAACCCAAGCATTTCAATATATTCTAATAATATTGCAGTCTCAATGACAATATTTTTAAATATATATTTTTACACGAAGAAAGTAAATAGTGAGTGGATTCTCTTTGAATGACGTAAAATTGTCAAAATAAAATACATTTATTAGCTGTGTCCCACTGCAGTATGGCCCGGTACTGGTCTGTAGACCGGGGGTTTAGAATCCCTGATCTATAGTCTACCTTTTATGCAATACTTTTCATTGAAGAAAGTAAAAAAAAAAAAAAAAAAAAAAAAAATTTAATTATTTATTATTCCTGTCTCTTAGTCTATAATATTAAAATAAAATAATTTATTAAATTAATACTACACAAATGTATCTTTTTGTCTAATGGACAGTAGTTTAACCAATTATTTTCAAAAACTACGTGTTTCTATTAAATCACATGTTCCTGCACCAGTACATCTGAAAATCAGAGGATATTAGAAAACAAAAACAAACAATGGCTCAGTGTTATATTTAGCTGCCTTGGTGCTTAAAATGACTTCACGTATACCGCAGGTGCTCGCGCACTGATTTCTCACCACGAGGAGAGATCCTTACAGTAGTCCCTTTTCTCTCTTCTGTTACTGGGAGAGTGAGCGGTGTGAGAAGGATCTGTGTCAGGCCTCTTGTAGGAACCTCTGCTCAGACTGGCCCTGTTAGACGCCGCCGTATCACTCCAGGAAGCCATATGCTGCCGCTCCAGAGTCGACACCGTCACCATGCACTCCTTAGAGGGTTCTGAGGCTGCAGCTGCCCACGGGCTGTGGATTTTGGAATCCAAACTGTTCACAGGAGGTGTGTAGGCTGTGGAGTAAATAAACAAAACAGAATTCCAGGTCTCAGCTAATGATCAGTGCTGCTGGGTTATCCTTCAGGGGGGGGGACGTTACTCACTGTGTGTGTTAGTGTCTCTCCCTCTAGATGTTGGCCCAGCCTTATCCGTCTGAGGTTTGAGGGCAGTAAGTGATGCCCTCATGTGGCCAAGGCTATGCGTGCTGTGTGTTCCATAATCTGATGAGCCAGAAGTATCTGAGTGACATGACTGGAGCGTTTTACCTGAATGAAGCAGGATGGAGATTGATTGATATAAAGTATTTTGCCTCAGCAACTGGATGTTTTGATGCTGACAAACTGAATTTTCTGCTAAAGAGAAGTCATAAGATTTAGAGAAATAATAAATTGAATCTAACTTCACTACTACATCAAGGTAATTCAATGTCTTACAAAATGCAACATAAACACATATTTTATATATTTTATATGTCAAAAAGCATCAATTCCAATATGGCATCTGCTAGCAATTTCCTCAACCTTGCTGCATGGTTCCTGATTTGACATCTGTTGATGATACGTAACTGTTTCCTTAAAATACAAACTTTTACTTTTACTTGTCGCAAAGTATGCTGAACTGTAAGTGCCAATACGTGCCCCTGATGGTACGGTCAGCCACTGTGAGCCCAGTGTTGTCTTAGGTAGCCAACACTCTCTCTGATCGAGAGAGTCTGCACTGATCAAAACCTTGACATAACCAAATTGCAGTAGTGTTTATACTTTACCCAGGAAAAATACTAAATATTCAAAGGTACCAAATCAAATATTCTAAAGTGCCCATTAATGTTGATAAATGTGAACAACCATAGCAATTAGAAAGAAAGAATAAGAAAACAAAAATAGCAAGAAAAACAACAACTTGTAGACCAGGCTTTTGGCCTCCAAGCTGTTAAATTCATTATTAAAGTATGTGAAATGTAAGCCCCCAACTGTGTTACATTTTTTAGCAGATGCTTTTATCCAAAGCGATTAGGGATATGTGGTTCGTCTGGGAATCGATCGCAGAACTCTCTGCCCTTTCCTTGCAAGGCAGTAGTGCTAACCATGTGTTGTGTAAGAACCTTACAAACGGCCACGATTAGGGATTGGTCAATCAGATACTCAAGATCAGTATTGGTCCGATAGTGGTAATAATACCTAGATCGAAGATCGAAAAATACAATAGCATGTCAGATCCGATACCCTAAGCCCAAATGCTCAACTTAACTTTACACACATGCCAAACAAGGACACTAACGCGTCAAAAACAGCCACCTGTATCATACCGGAGGAGAAAAGAAGGTATCGCACCATCCCTACTTGCAGTGCAATACAACTGATAATGATTGGTTTTTTTTTTTATTGCTTCTTCTAAACCAACAATAAACCAACAATCTCGATGTCTTCATTATCTTTGTTTAGAAACATTCTCCTGAGTTTTTCCTTTATCTCCTGCCTCGAATAAACCAACAATCTCGATGTCTTCATGATCTTATCTCCTGCCTCACAGGTGACTCTCCAACATCCTTTCTGATTAAACCACTATCTCTGCTGAGCTCACCTCCAGACCCTCGTTACCTTGCCTCTATATCTCTACATATCTAAACTGCTTCAAAAGTCCCCCAAGGTTCTGCTTGGTCTGTCCCTCTAATCTGCTGTTTTCTAATCCTAATACACGTATATACTTTTCCTGACACAACTCTAGCTAATTATTGATATACTGGCAGGGGGAAAATACAGGAGGTCCTTGGCTTACAACGTCCTTGATCTCCAGGGTTTCGTGGTCATGTGGCCATCTCCAATGATTTTTTTTAAAGAAATTCCTGTTCCATCATTCCAACGTACGAGGTTAAAACAAATTTCCTACGGGAACAGGGTGGCGAGTGAAGTAAACCAATACTATACGTGTAAGACACCCTTATTTACATTGCCAGTTGTACGCCATACACTGGACTGTGCTGTTTGTGTGTTGTTTTTGTTTAATTTGTCTTTCATTATGGCTCCCAAATGTAAGTCAGACTCTTCTGGTGTTTTCATGTCCTAGATTATGCTGTTACCATTGTGTTAGCATAGATGAGCGCATAGATACTGTATGACTTCCTAAGAAGTTACGTCGGAACGGAATTCAGACATAAGTCGAGGACCTTTGTACATCAATACATGGAGAAAGAAACAAAATGTCTGTGCAGTAGAGGTTTTTGTACTTGCCTAGATAATAAAATATCATCAAAAAATTCTGTTGCATTACAAGAACTGACCAGATGTACGTAGATAAACAACACATTTTGAAGACTTGGGGTAAAAGTGTTTAGAAAAAATATGAATACAAACCCTACAAAGCCAAGTTGTCTGGTTTTACCATTATCTTTTCATACATGTGAAATCTAGGTTTAGCGAAAAATTGTGAAATGTTTCTGTCCTTCTATGAAGTAATGGCTTAGACACGAATGGGTTATTCTGGGTCATTTCACTCAATTGCAAATCTTCTCAGATAAACACAGTTTGGCTCCAGCCACAATGTCTCAATTTAAAGCTTGAACAGTTCCGCTCAAAGCTTCTCCAATTGTCACAGAGGATTTCTTTCGCAGTAAATACGTAGCTTTTAATTCTGTGTTTGTGCTTTAATGGCTTTCTCCCAAACATTAATATGAAGCATGTTTACATTGCTTCTTTTAGCATTTTCCTGTACTGTTTACTTCAAATGTCTTATATTTTTATGCATTACAGAAAAAAATGACTACCTCTCAGTACCCACGAAAATACATGAGTTTATGTTCAATGATAGCAGTAAATAAAGCAACTGGATCATAGAAATGAATTGATTTATATTGTACTGTTCGCAGCTAATATACTGACGTAGCTTAAACATCACATTTATTTCATTGATCTTATGCCATGGCTTGTAAACAGTGTGGTTTTTCCCCTGTGAAATAAAGTACTGATGTTACTGTACATACATGTCTGGGCCTGAGTTTTATGAATTGTTTATGGAAAAAAAAAACAACATGAGGAGACTACTGTCACAGAGCAACGTTCCTGAAAAAGTCCCTGTGTACTTCATCAAAAGACTTACAAGTAATCCTCAATAATTTAAACAAAGAGTCTTCTTGTTGTTTTTTTTCTTGGTTTGTAGCTGAAGTTCCACAACTTTCTGAGACTTTCATCATATTTTGTTGGGTGGCAATAACGACCTAGACTTAAATGTGTGTCAGACCTACCTGAGCCCTCATGGTTATCAGCGCCGTGTCCAGGAATGTATTCGAAGCCACACAAGTTGCTCGACACCACTGCATATTTGGACTCCTCGTCCTCGTCTTCGTCCTCGTCCTCATCTTTAGAAAGGAGAGTTGCTCCCAAATCGGAGACTACAGGGCTGGACATGAAATCAATGGGAGGGATGGGGTCCTTGGACATACTAGGCATGCTCTTCATGTGCCTGATATTCAAATTGGAATAAATAATAATGCGTAAACACAACGCACATGGAGTGTAAATAGCTACAGTACTTTCACAACCTACTATCTAACTGTGCTGTGTGATGGCGGAACAGAACGAGGCTTTAATTGAACTGAATAAACAGCACATGGACGTGTTGGTTGTCACCAACACGCCTGTTATCTCCCCCACAGCTGTCCTCAATGATAGCTTGCATCCTAACGTGTAGAGGAAGCATGCAAATTACCACTTCTATTTACTGGTGTCAGAACAGCATGTTAGACTAAACCCAGTGATTACTGTCCCAAACACGTTGCCGCTGACTTGTCAAGTTCTGCAATGCTCCATCACAGGTGTAATACGTGGAGAGCTGTTTTTAGCACTTGCAGGAAGCAGAGACGGCAATTGTAAATACCATCATTCTGTGATAACCAGCTATCGCCCATTCATATGCAAAACACATGGCAACTGTGCAAAGCATGTGTGAACCCAAACATTATTCAGGCACCTCAGATTTTCATTGTACTGTATTTTCCAGACTATAAGATGCACTTTGTTTCATCCTTTGGCTGAGTTTGCGACTTATACTCAGATGCGACTTATATATTAAAATATATAATTTCACATGTTTTTTATTTTCACACTAACAGCCACTAGTGGGCACTCTAGGCTTGTGTACCAGTATCTGCTACTCCTGCGCCACTGAAAATTCACATGTTCGTTATTTTCACACTGCCAGCCACTAGAGGTCATTTGTGTGACTTATGATACTCTGGAGCGACTTGTATATGTTTTTTTTCGTCTACATTATGCCTTTATTCCGGAGCGACTTATAATCTGAAAAATACAGTACTTAGAAATATGGTTGAATAAAAGCCATTTTTAAAAGACCCCTACCATGCCTGCTTAGCCACCTCATATTGGTAAGCTCTGGTGAGCTCGTCCAAATGAGCCTGCAAAATGGATTGCATTTCCTCATGGTGGGAGGAGCTAAGAGAAGATGATGACGGCTGGCCGAACGGTGCTACTGCCGGAGACGATATTCCTCTCAGTGGAGGAGTGGGACAGTGCTTCTCCTCCAACTCACTGTCCAAGTTTTGGTGATGGTAGGTCTGAACCGACATGGGTGAAGCCCAACTGGTGCTGTCAAATCTGCTATTAGAACAAAAACACATGATATAAAAATCTGAGGGTTTTTTTTCCACCTCAATTGATCTTTAAGTAACATATATATTTTCAATATGTGTAAGTATGAGGTACTGACATATGGTCAGCGCTGCAGTAACTTCATATTCTACCTTCTTATGCTCCGCAACCTTCCATGTCAGCGCTGCAGTAACTTCATATTCTACTTTCTTATGCTCCATAGGTACACAAGAGACCTACATTTCAAGCACTTCAGGAAAAAGTTACCATTGTGTGTTTAGATTTACTCTATACTAGACTAAAATACAAGTTTGCAGTGTTCGATTTATGCAGGCTGTACAAGCATTGGTTTCCAGTCCAAAACTTTTGATTGTCAGTGAGACACAGCACTGGATTTATACAGTATGGCGTTGGGTAGAATTCTGGAGGATGTCATTCACATTGTCAAGTTTCTTTACAATGTTTTCACAGTATCAGTTGAAGAAAAAAAAACAACAGGCCAGGCTGTCACTGACAAAACCTAAGGGTATTTTGGTGGCTTGAATTTGCAGTATAAGCATTCAAATAGAATTCTCAACTCAATGCCATTTGTATTTGAAGTGTTGATTAAAAAACAACTAGTTGCAGTATGACCCTTTTTGCATCGTAATTTAAAGTAACTAAGTAACTTTTACTCAAAATAAATTTCAATTTTTTTACTTTTACTCGAGTAGCTTATTAGGTGGGTACTTCTACTTTTACTTGAGTAGAACTTTAGCCAAGTACAGATACTCTTACTTGTACCATGTACATTTTGCTAAAAGGTTGATACGTTCTTGATCCTGTTACACGTTTGTAATGTGTAAAGAGTGTAAGTGCTTTGCAGTGTTTGTCTTACCGTCCATCATGGCTTTCCTCAGGATAGCAGTCGAGGTCAACCTCCGTACCAGGGAGTGGGTGCTTTCGTGGTTGAGGCAGCGGCATATTACCCCAACAAATCTCATTCGATTTGGGAGTCTTTGTTCCACTCTTCACCTTCTTTTTCTTCCCCGCCTTTGCACCTAAAGATTATTCAAGATGGAAGAAGGTTTGACCCGTTCTACAAAAAAATCCCTCTGCAATCCACCCACACACATGGACTGTTACTTTAGAGGAGCCTTCTGTTTGTGAAGTTTTCTAAATATTTTTTATTTCAGAATCCAAACTACTTCAAGGATGTTAGTTGCTTTTGTCAGCTTTTGTCAGACAATTCAGAGTTTTTTTTTATCTGAATAAAAACAATCCCACACAGTGATGTCTACCTACTGAAGCCCAGTTCTGCAAAGATCGACATTTAGCAGTCCTAGAAATTTACAGTACACTACAGTAAGTGAAAGGAGAATATTCATTCTTGACTTTTACACTGTGTATGTACAGCGCATAAATAACTGAAAGGAGACATTTCCCTGCCACAACTAATCAAATTAAAGCGAAAGAATGTGTCATAACCGTGTGACATTTCTGGGCTAGATGAGCTCTCAGGGTATAATCGTGATTAAGACAAGAGAGAGTAATACGGAACATTGTCCTTAGGGAATCATTTTACGTGAATATGTAAAAAAAAAAAAACCTTTCCTTTTGGCTTCCCCTGCTTCCTGGTTGATTTAAAGGTTTATATGTATTTATTATACTTGGAAAAAAGTAATCCTGTCAGACTGTTTCACTTTCACCAGGGGTGGGCAACCTTAAACACTCGACACAAGAGCCGTTTTGGACTGAGAAGAAAACACCGGGAGCTGCAAAACCCTTTTGACATCTAAAACATTTTTGGGTCGTCTCGCATCATGTTTCCTGGGAGTTTATGAATAATGTCTACTGACTTGGGTCGCGAAGGTTTGTGACTTTTAAAATATGGGTTCCCAGAAAAAAGGTTTGGGAAACACTGATCTAAAATGAAGATAACACAGCGTATTTACTGTATGCTGTGTGTAATATCGATGAACTGCTACAGAGAAAACAACATTTTCTTTCTGCATGGAATAAAAATATTTTGAACTCTGGAAATAAGATGCTGGGTTTAAGGTTACTTAAAAATAACTGCACGCTTCCGTGTGCTGTGATCTCTTGAACTTTAGTGCACACCGTCTGCACTTCAGGGCTGTTAGACTGTTACCTCTCTCTCCACGCATTGTAAACTGTCTGTGAGGCGTGAACCATTTTTTGTTTTTAACACTGTTCACGCTGGAGAAGAACTGCTCACATATGTACTGTACGTGAGCATACGTTTTAATTTCCCCTGCAGTGTCCAGCATGGTATTCAAATTGAGCGTCACTTTTGAGAGACAAAAAAAACCAAACTATTTTACTGCTATAACAGCACCGGAGCGTCACTTTTGAGAGACAAAAAAAAAAAAACAGGTTTTATTTTACTGCTATAACAGCACCGTAATATTCAAATTTAGAATTACAATAAATATTTGTTTACTTCCAAATTTAATTTTGCCAGTGCATGATAAATAAAGTTCAACTTTTAAATAAATTCAAATGAGCTATTCAAAGTTTTTTTTCCAAAGCCACAGGGAGCCTCAGCAGAAGGATGAAAGAGCAGTGGGTTGCCGACCCCTGGTATTTTTAAGCACTGTTGAAGCCTTTGTTGCCACATTTGATTCACAGAATTATACCATGTCACAAAAATGTAAAAACACACTAAAAGGAACTTTTTTTTTTTTTTAAATCAAATTGTCTCATACCACTGCCAGGGTGTCTTTCTGTTAGGGAGTAGCCCAGGTTGGCGATTTCCTGCTGGGCCTGAAGAGAAGTCTTCCAGCTGGGATCTGGCCTGTCCACAGCCAGCTCATGGAAACTGTTGGACTGGAGTATCTGTGTAGTGGCATAGGGGGTGGGCAGAGTGCCTTGCGCTGGGCTGCTGTAGCCGGTTTTCCCCATGAAGTCGATACTGCTGTAGATGGCCCCATCAGACAGCATGGTGCCTGTCTTTTCCACAGCGGCAGAGGGTAAAACGTCTGAGACAAAGAGAAGGGAAATAACAGCGATGATGAATATGGATCGCTGAGTGATAATCTGACTTAAGACTTTTTTAAGGTCATTAACACTCCCTGCTGTTCTGCCACGGAAAATTAGTGTGATAAGGCTTCAAACGGCCTTGATCTAAATGAAAGTGATTATTTACAGCCATAATTAGCAGGCAACACGCTGTTCAAGACTGGTGGCGAGATTGTAATAGGAACACTAACAGAGTTAACCTTTAGCTTTGCCGTCTTGCACACCAAACACATCAGGATTTCCTTAAAAACAAAATGGCAACACATTCACCTGGTCTCATTTATGCAAAACAGAGAGAATATTAGGCAAAGAAATACATGGAAACACTAACATTAATAATGTTAGCATTGACCTTGTCAAAACTAATTAGTTATGTAAAGCTGTCAAGGGTCGTTTTAATTTGGGCAAGCACATTCGTGTGTGTGTGTGTGTGTGTGTGTGTGTGTGTCATGTCAGATCCTGTCACTTTATTTCCCTTTGGGGACAAACATCAAAATTGCCCAACCAGGCATTTATGGAAGTGTGCTCCTGCAAAAGCTTGTGTTTCTCTTACCTCCTCTGCCAAAGCAGTTGCCAGCTTTAGGACTTCCTAAGTCCCTGGTAGCTCGGAGGCTTGTGGAGGGCCAGGAGTCAGCCAACCAGGGAAGACCTGGGTCACCCGCCTTTAGAAGCCCTGGGCGGCTGCAAAAGGATTTGCGTAGAAACAAAGGAAGTATTGATTATTTAACGTTGTGCAAACAAAATGGGATAAAGGTTCAAATGAAACTCGCATTCCTACGCTTTATTATTTTGTTGCTTTGATAAAACCCCATATTTTGTATTGCAAATCTCCTTCTTCTCCACAATTTGTTTTGAAAACACTGTCGGCACCAAAAGCGATAATGCAATAATTTCCTGCTACATCAATACAAATTTGACCTCAGCACTCCGCAACGGTACTCTAGCTGGTGTCACGGCAGCCGCACAGGCAACAATAAACAACACAGAGACATTAAATGGTGAGTTTATAAATCAGACTCCTTTCCAGCCTCTACTCCTGCGCCATAAACTCTCCCTGGAGAAACAAAAAAGGGCCCTAAATACACACTAAATCCACTTTGAGCCCCGGCACAAGAGAAATTTACATTTTAAATTGAGAATCACGGACCGCCTCTGGTAGATCAGCTACACTTGCCCACTGTTTCCATAGCAACGGGGACAGCGGAAACTCATTACCCCGTTTAGGAAAGCTACTGCATTGTTTTGTATTGGTGCAGCACAACAATCATGAAAACAGCTTGAACTTCAAGGTAGAAAAGTTGTGTCGTTTTGTATTGGTGCAGCACAACAATCAGGAAAACAGCTTGAACTTAAAGGTAGAAAAGTTTTTAGAAATTTTAGAAATTTTTTTTTTATGTATTGGTATTTTAAATTTACTGTTAGAAAAATGCCAGGAAAACTGCACCGAGCTGCTTGGTGGTTCCCAAAATGGGGGGCATGCACTGCCAGAAGGACAACTCACTTTTACACAAATGTACATACACTATTAAAAAAAGTGATTTTGGCAAGAAATCATTTTTAAATATAAAATTTAATTTTCAAATCAGGTACAATTTTGCTTTATATCTGTTTCCAGTTGAACCATCAGTTCATTTTTGTACAATTATATTTATGTCCAAATCTATATATGCAGCGTAAAAACCACATAATACCAGGACTCTTTAGCATTAGCTAATTAATTACGTGTGATGATTATTTAAATTCATTGTCTGGCCTGTAAAAAACCCAATAGTTTGCTCTTGAATGTCAATCAATTCAGTGTTACATTTCTAGTTTAACTTTAACTTAAAATTTTGATCATTACAAAAAGTTTTAGAAGAAATAAATAAAGGCCCATCTGACCTGAAGGAAAACCACAGGGTGAATCTTTTTTTTTATCCAGAGTGACAAATGATAACACTGCAGACACTTGGCTGCAGACTTACATGAATCACGATCACTTGCTGTGTTTGTACATTACTGACTCGTCTTATATTAATTAGCCTACTTTCTTTTAATCCTAATCTTGGTCATTGAGAGTTCCGTGAGGCAGAGCTCCTCCCCAACAGAGTTAACTTATTGTTTTCTTGTTTAAACTTCCTGCCAAGCAATGACCCCTTATTTTTTTTTATTTGTTTTCATCTTTCCTTATCTAATAAAGCTTAAGGTATTGTTGGAATTAATGGGAAAACTATAACCGGGGCAGATGTTTTCAAGGTCAGCAACCTGAACCTCAAGGTCTAGCACCATGCATGCGCCATCCAAGTGAGAGTGTATACAGAGCTCAGAAAGCAGCACATTCATCACCTTTTCACCCCTCCTCCCTCAAACTCTCAATCTGCTAGGCACCTAGAGTGAACAGACACTGAGCCAGAGAATAGAACAGCAGCCACCTGCCTTCATTGGCAGAAATGACTACGGTAGAGTGATTAATGGTTCTATCAAGTGCATATTAGCACCGATATGAGCGACCTGGGGGAGGAGCGCAAACTGAAACCTGTCTTGACAGGGACGCGTTTGTTAATATGGTGGAGAGTTGAAGAGCCTGTTGAAGTGGTTGTGAAATATCAGTGGGGTAGTCCTAGCTGGGGAGTTGAAGAGCCTGTTGAAGTGGCTGTGAAATATCAGTGGGGTAGTCCAAGATTTTGACTATTTATAAAAAGGCAAATAATCAAAGGCATACATATAGGTATAAATATATTAACTCAAAATTCTCACCTTGCATTTCGGATCAGGCCCCTGTCCCTCTGGAAAGTCACTGATAAAGGAGGGAGGCAACAGAGCAGCAGTTACACCTCAGTACTTTATGACTTATTCAAGAGCATATTGCACTGGATCAGCTGGAGTCATACAGTACCTGCTCGAGTGAAGGTAAAAGACTGAACTGCAAAAATAAAGAACAGGTTTTATTCTCAACATAATGGCTTGATATAACACGAAATTATGTAAAATTCTTTTAATTTAGGTATGCGATTGATGTAGAAAGGAAGCAATATGTGAAAAACAATTCAAAATAAAAGTTTGTGTGATGGGGATTTAAGTCTTCACTCGGTCTAAAAGATGGGATTAAGGAGGCATCGCTAAATTATGTTAATCCCCGATGAATTAGGAAATCACACAATCCCACGCAGAGAAGTCTCCAACACACATTATAATAATGACGGACAGCTGTTTGCGCGACGAGTACTGATTCAGAGAATATTTAATATCCAAATCTGGACACACCTCACAGAAACATGCAAATGTGGGGGGTGGGGTGGGGTTTAAAGACCCCTTTTTTGTCAGCATGTAAATTTATTGGGCTGTCCTGCAGGGGGCACTCAGTTGTGAAATAGACAGACATTGTTTCCTTCTTTCTTAGAAATATTTTCCATTTTCCCATTGTTTTTTTTTTTTCAGATTTGTCAAACCATTAATATTTTCCATTTTCCCATTGTTTTTTGTTTTTTTTCAGATTTGTCAAACCATCAAATTCACAAGGTTTCACAACAAAGAGGAATTCAGAGGTACTTTGAAGTTCTTTTTACCTGCATAGTTGCTAAGACCCTTTCTCTTCTTTCTTCTCCAGTACAGCCATGCACTGAAGCCCATAAGGACAATCCAACAAGCCCCGCCCAGACCCGCTATAAAAGCTGGTTGCTTCACCACATCGGAAATGCTGTTGTTGCCCTGCGACCCTGTCATTACATCCCTCAGTTCTGCACCTGTGGGAAACAAAGACATACGCACGGCCACACACGGAGAGCAGA
Source organism: Cynoglossus semilaevis (assembly GCF_000523025.1). Classification (NCBI taxonomy): domain Eukaryota; kingdom Metazoa; phylum Chordata; class Actinopteri; order Pleuronectiformes; family Cynoglossidae; genus Cynoglossus; species Cynoglossus semilaevis. The sequence goes on along the minus strand of NC_024325.1, from coordinate 968,884 downwards.
CGAATTAGGCTTTACATGTAAATAACCCACAAGTCATTTGTATTTTATTTTTGGTATAAGGCCTGATTATAGTTAAATGAAATGAAATGGCAATGACAGATTTGGATTGTTGGTATAAGGCCTGATTATAGTTAAATCAAATGAAATGGCAATGACAGATTTGAATTGTTTTACATACATATATATATATTTTAAGTTTTGTAATACTGAACACAAATTTATTGTTATTGTTATTGACCAAAATAGCTGTAAAATGCAAGTTAGATAGCTGCATTTAGGGATGTTTGTTGTCCATCACATTCTTGTACTGCACTGGTATTTACAGTACCAGTATATACCAAGTACTTGTAAAGGTTTGCAGCTGAATCTGCCAGCAAAAAAGGTAATTTTCATCATCCATGCTGTCCTAATATTACTGCTGTGTCACTTGACCTTTTCCTGATCCTTAATCAATGTCCCACACAGTGTGATTCCAAAGAGGTATCTGTGTGTACTTACTGCTAACTTTGGCAGCCATTTATTATTTTACTAGTGCACTAGCATATACTGTATATGGATAAGGAGCGCACGTACAAATAGTTTAAAGCAATATTTTAGGGCTATGTACTGTATGTACTGCTGTTTACGTATACAACAGTGGACTATTTGATGACACATTTCTAATACTTTGGTAAACCTTGAAATGCAACCAAACAAAAGGCTGTTCTTGACATCAAATATCAGACCCACAGTTGCCAGAAATAGCCAAATTTGAGACCGTGCATGAATACAAATAAACTACACACACACACACACAAGCAGGCAGGCAGGCAGGCAGTCACAGAAGAAAAAAAATGCATCAGTGCATCCAATAGAGCAGTAATCAATTCAGCAGTGCGCTTATCAAGTTGAGCTGCAAGACACAGGATTGACAGAGCAGCTCCAACAGAGTCTGATTTTCTGTTGCGGCTACTGTGCTGTGAAATTAGATTCACAGTCTCTAGCAGGAAACCCCCCCCCCATCATCAAGGCCCCCGTCCTCATGTCTGCGTCTGCCCTTCCTTTTCCATGTGTATTAAGTGCGTTTTGATGTATCAGTCAAAGTTATAGATGGACAGCGTTTGGCTCCTACACTGATTTTGAATCTATATAAATAGCAGCGGCTGCTAAAATATTGAAGGGTTTTATTGAAATGGCTAACAGTATTTGGCTCCGTGTTACCAGGACTGCTACTCTTAATGAACTGCTATTGATTTCTGGGCTCACGCCTGTCTTGTAAAGTCCCATCTTCTTTCTTCAAGTGCCATAAATTGATAAATCAGTTTTCCACATTCTGTCCTCACCCCCTGCCTCCCACCCTTGTCTGCGATGGGGACCAAGGGCAGCACATTTCGAGGTCCTTTCATTTGACTCCAGGTGTGACATGTGTATGTGCGCAATTGTGAGTGGATTACCCAAGATGATGAGCTGGGGTTTGCTCCTGACCCCCACCCCTGCGCTGGTGCCTGCAGCCACCTCCACATGGTACTGCACTCCGGTCTGCAGACCTCCAACCACCACTGAACGAATGGTTGCGTCCACAGACTTATTGACCTGGAATCGTGTTTCGTTGGCCGAACACCAGATCTGACAGAGATAAAGCCGTTTATTTGTTATTTTCCACGGAAGACGGTGCGGCAGCGCGCTCCTATTCCTGGGTTTGATAAACTGGTAAATTGCAGAGGTGAGTTCTACCGTGTACTGTTGGATGATGCCATTCTGCTCGTCTAAAGGAGGAGGGTCCCAGGACACACTGATGGAAGTGCTGTTATGGCTCCCTACAGTTGCCACCGTGACTTGTTGGGGCGGTGCATCGGGTGCTGTAAAGACAAAAACAACACACACAAAAGAAAATATTGGGAATTGTTTGTAATTTCATCCTCTAAGTTAATTTTAAAACAAAAAAAATCCTAGTAAACTGTAGTAGAGCTTCGAGGTAAGGTACATTTTAATAGACAAATTATAAAAACAGACAAGTGTACAGTTAATACAAACAGATTTTATTTTATTTCATCTCATTTAATTCGACCTAACGTTGACCGAAAGTCTGGTTTACTCCGAATTTTTTTTCACTCTCTTGACCTGTCATTTTCCACTTCCTGTTTGATGTTTAAAACTTTTAAAGACTCTTATCTTATAATACATGTGTCAAACCCAAGGCCCGCGGGCCAAATGCAGCCCACCAAGTCAATTTGTATGGTCCTTGGGAGCTTAAAGTCCATGCAGTATCATTTCATGACCTGATAATTAAAAAAAAAATTAATTACACAGCAATGAACAATATTTGTGTCTTGAATAAATAATAATCAATTGCAGAAACATTTACTAATACATTATAGAGTAGTTACAGCTATTCAGTCTTCCATTTACAACCGGGCCTTCAAGGGGAACTGTGCCCACCCCCCACCTGGTGAAAATGAGTTTGACTCCCCAGTTATATATGGTAGTCCTTTGGAAAAACTGAATGAAACAAGTTGAAACCTCTACAGTCAAATGTCTAATATCCACTTCCCAGCTAGAGGGGGAAAACAAGCGTTTGGCAAGTTTCCACCATTCTTCTTCCTTCCATTGGGTTTTTGGGTATTTTCATTCTCTATCCATCGACTCCCTGCCTTCAGCACAGGTTAAAATGCTCTCTAAAATACTGCAGTCCAAAGTGATTCCTGTGGCATCATCTCTCTCACCTCTCTTTCTCAATGACTTTAAGGTGTAGCCAAACATATATTTATTTCTAACTTTTTAACACGTGTTAAACCTGCTTTTAAAATACACACATTCCACTCTCTAAACATCACTTCACTCTATTATCACAAATTATCAGCACGACCAGGTTCTGTAGGTAGAAATAGGAATTGCAATACAGCTGTAAAATACACAGTCTATGGTAATGTCTTGTTAAACAGATTGTCCTGAGGCAGGTCAGATTGCAAATACAGTACATTCCTCTTCCACTCGAGGTACAATTTTTTATGCCGCTGCATCTGATCTACATATTTCCTGTCAAAGCAGAAGGGGTCGCATGCTGGTTAATATGAGCTGCAAATAAAATCAACAACCCTCCTGCTCTCCATAAGGAAATCTACCACATGTAGCCCCAATTCACAAAACTCATTTGTCTCAATGTATTTTACAGTTTGAAATAAGAAATACATTTTAAAACATACTCCTATTAACCTGTCTAACTTTCGTGTTTTCCTTTGGGTCTAGGTGACCCGGTGGCTGATAATATGCCTTTGGGTGTGTGGGTGTGCTTATACTAAGTTTAAATTAACAATACAAAGAAAAAGGAGGATAAAGGTCAGACACTGAGCAAGCGTTTTGGCAATGGCAAGGAGAACCCTTTTAACAGGAAGAAAAGCTTCAGCAGATCCAGAGAGAGAACCTACAGTTTTTTGAAAAAAAAAAAAAAAAACGGGCTGATTTAACACCTGCAGACTATTTACAGAGCTGTTTAAAAATGTAAAGCTATAGATTTCTTTGCAGCCTATCAGTGGAAATCAGCCATGCTGTAGGTAACTGTTGTGAAACAGGTGGGTCTCACAACAAACAGAAAGATAACGTTGGAAACTTCAAGTGCAAAGATTAAAGACCTGGTGGTAACCTTCTCCTCCAAGCAGAGGGAGGACGGCTGCAGCAACTGTCAGCATTATTCAGTGGTGGGCAATCGAGATGATGGAGGAGTACAAATACCCCAAAGCCTGCCTCCAACACACAGTACATTCTAAGGAGACATCAGCAGCAGGAGGATCTCCTAATGGTTATCACTGCTTCAATAAGTGTCCTCTATAACTCTATAACTCATCAGAGCTAAAGCGCACCTTTAGCCCTGATGGCCCACATCTGCAATACAGTCCCCCTTAAAGGACCGGTTGTAAATGGAAGACTGTATAGATGTAACTATTTCATAAGGTATTAATAAATGTGTCTGCAGTTGATTATTATTTATACAAGTTACAAATATTGTTCATTTGCTCCATGTAAGAAAAAAAAATATTAGGTTAAAATTTTTCAGGTTAAAAAAAACTCAGCAGCATGAACTTTATTATAAGGCAAACTCTTTTTAAGTGGGCCACGCAGAATGACTTGGTGGGCAGAATCTGGCCCGCAGGCCTTGAGTTTGACACGTGTGATGCAATCCTATAGACACTCTGTACGAAGTGTGAGTTTGAGTGGCTCCCCATAAGACAGCAACTCCATTGTCCAAGCTGCAGTAGACCTGAATTAAAGAATCCCAAGACGCACATTAACAGCATGTTCAAATGTTGGGTCTAGGGCAGGCGTGGGCAAACTTTTTGACTTGCGGGCCACAAATGTCCTAAAATTGAACAGGGGGGCCGGGTCAGGAGCAGAAATAAAGGCTAAAATGCTAAAATGCTTTTATAATTTTACACCATCTATTGGAGAAATGTGGGTATTGCAGCGGAAAAAAAAGGCTGAAGTATAATGATAATACAAATAAATTAGATCATTTGGAAATGTTTTGTGGCCCGCATAATAAAACTGAGTGGGCCACATCCGGCCCCCCGGGCCTTAGTTTGCCCATGCCTGGGCTAGGGAAACTTATGAAGGTTCGTTGAGTGCCAGAGATGGTGGTGACGTCACAGAGTCGACAGGCTCTTGTCAAAAAAAAAACTCATTGGAGTGTTTCAAGCATCATTCATCTTGATAATCTGTTTTTTCGCTCTACGCTGCATAAACCCCATCTATTCTGACCTCTTAGGAAACTAATACGCCAATGAGGTTTTCTCATATTTCTCAGCTCTGCATGTTTCCAGACACCATACCTAATATCAATCAATATTAATATTCGCCGAGGTTTAACTACAACATGTTCCCCCAGCCTGCATGGAACTACAATTGATTCAGTGAACCAGTATAAATGATTTCATGGTTTGAAATGTTTGTTTTTCAAAGCAAAGTGAGTCAATCTCACATCGACTTAAAACCTGGTACAAATATCTCGGTGGATATTAGATGGCTTACCTTCCTCCATGGTACGAGCGGTCATGGATTCACTGTCTGCGCCCTGGAACTCGTTGAAGAATGGCCGTACTTTAATTTCATAGACAATGCCCTTCCTCAGACCGGCGAGAGTTATGTCTCTGTCTGAGGAAACCTTCAGGTCCTGCGTCTGCCACTGCCCTGGTGAGGGCAGCCCTGACGTCTGCCGATAAAGGACACGGTAACCTTGGATGAACTGGGATGGATTATCCACCTGGAAGGGAGGAGACAGGGAGTGATAAGTTGTCAACGTAATTAAAAATATTCCAAACATTAATTGGTGAAGCTTTAATCAGATAAATCGGGATAATTTAGGACTGTGCAATTAATCAAATTGGTTTTTTAAAACCACACAAAAAAAAAATGCTGCTGACAAAAATAATATTTATTAAAACTATGTTGCAACACGAAGGATATGTGCACGAGCATGTATTCTGGTGGTGTTTTAAAAAGTCAGCATAAAGATGGCAGTGGGGAGGAGGTGCCAGAAGCAAAGGAGCAGCAGTGTAAAGTCAGCACAAAAACTAAAGTAGGTTCCCAGGTGTGGAAACACTTTGAATTTACAGAGAAAGACAATGTGGATCAGAAACATGTTCTGACAATTTCTTTGAACCAAATAAAACTTAAACGCTGAGTGACTAACAACCAACTAATACAGAGAAAGAAAAGGCAAAGTAGCTGAACATTGACGTTCACATCACAGTCACACGAACAAGACAAATTTGATAGAACAGCAGCAGTACCATCTGAAGTGTAAGTCTTTAAATCATCTTTAATTCAGTATAATCATTAAAGATTATTAAGTATTTTAGGAACATAACATTGGTTTATTTTTTATTTATTTTTAGCATTCTTGTCATGTTGTACCCTGAAGGAGACCTGACGTAGCTCTGTTGGTGGCTACAGAAAACCAGTTTCAACTGAATAACATAACATAACACCATGGCTATCCCCTTTGTTTTCATTCAAATAAGTACAAGTATATTAGACTTTTATTCTTATTTATTCATATTTAATGAAACAGATTTTTTTTAAAAATACCCTGAACATGAAGTGTTTGTGTATTTTTTTCATTTTCAAAATTCATCAAGCAGGCCAGACTGGGCCGGTTTTGGCCCACGGGCCGTATGTTTGGCACCCCTAGTCTAAGGTGAAGCTTAACCCTAGGAATATAGCATGCACTAACGAACTGCACTTTGTATAAATACATCGTTTCAGCCTTCTCTGTATATGGGGGTCCTTAGTTTACAATGTCCTTCCATAAACCTATTAAAGAAATCCTGTTCGATCTTCCGATGAAAGTTTAAAATTGAAAAGTTAAAACGAAGAGCAGAGTGGACAAAGCACACGTGGCGGCATATGTGGAAGACAGCTTTGTTAATTGTATCATATATTGGATTGTGCTAAAGTTTTTATGTCCTAAATTATGATGCTACCACTGTCTTAGCACATGTCCTAGATTATGATGCTACCACTGTCTTAGCGTAGGTGAGTGACATCGGTACACAAATCGGGTAACGTTGCACTGTCGGAACGGAGCTAGGTGAGTGACATCGGTACACAAATCGGAACGGAGCCAAGTCAAGAACCCCCTGTATTTATATATTTACTATCTATCTTTCTTTCAGCCCTTTTTTCCATTACTGGTTGGTCTGGTTGATTGTGCTGCACAATAACCACAAATCAATACATTTCAATTGAAAACCAAGTGCTAACGATGTAGCGTTGGGGGGGGGGCGGCGGGATGTATACGTGATGTGGTAACTGCTTCAGAGCTCATGAGAAGCATTTAACCTGTGTTCTGTCAGTGAAAGTGCACGTTCCATGAATTACATGGTTTAATTAAGCATCACCTCATTAAGGGACGGAAGGAAAAAAAAAGTTGTAGGGTGTGCGAAGCAACTAGACGTGGCCTATAATTATAGGCCTCAGAATAGGCTGAAATTCAACGGAGATGTACAACAAAGTGGTTGAACTTAAAGTAAAAATAAAAGTTTCAATATGATGTGAGAATTGGTGTTAATGCAAAAAGACTTTAAGCCGTAAAGAGGGATTCAAACTACTTTTTACAATTTACATACTTTACATACTAACAATTGCTGCTTACAATTTGCCAAAAAAAAAGAAAAAAGAAAACGCCTACTTTATTTGTATTCTAAATTCATTAATTTCATAATAAATAAAATCTGAAAAGAAAATCATTTCAAAAATCCAAGGTGAAACTAGAATAATGTAATATTCTACAGTCAACCTTTGCAGTTGGATACAATAAAGAACAGTGTTAACTGTCCTTAGCTTACGGTAACTAGCATTAAAATACTACATGCTATGACACTTTATTTTGACAGCGATATATCCACAGATTCTATCGGCCAGATTGATAAAATATAATGTAACTAGCATTAAAATACTACATGCTACATTATTTTGACAGCTATATATCCACAGATTCCATTGGCCAGATTGGTAAACTATAAACAAAATTCTGTAAACAATTGAGTTTACTGTGAAAAAAATATATAACCCTGAATTGATTATTGTGAAAGTAGACTTATGATCTGCTGTGAGTCACTGCTGGAAACAGGGTCTAAGACCCAGCTACTAAATAATGGTTGGGTTGACCTGAGATAATATGACACAGCATGTAGCCAAACTGCATAAATGATTAATAGGTACTTAATGGACATGCCACATTTTAACTGCAAAGACAAATGGATGGTATAGCACCTGTAAGACCTTCACTGAAAATGAGAACTTCCACAACGTTGACAGACTAAAGATTTGCCTAATGCTCGTTCTAATGGATATACTCACAGTCCAGGTGACCTTCACTGAAGTAGAGCTCAGAACCACTGGGTTGTGCATGCTGACAATCACGTCACCCAACTCCTTCTGCACACGGCGGTGATCCACGCCCTGTGATGTAGGACTGATGTCTGGGGAAGAAACCCAGGAGGGATGGTTATAAGAGCGAAAGACAAAACACAGCCCTCTGCATCATCAACGGTAACGATTTTTTTTCTTGTCTGTACCTTGTGTACGGACGGGCTCGGACATGGGGCTCGGATCTCCCACCCCCTGAGAATTTACTGCCCTGATGATGAAGAGGTAGACAGTATTGGGTCGTAGGTCCATCACTGTGTACTCGGTGGTTTTCACGTGGTCTGCTACAGTCTGCCAGCTGTTACTCACGGACTGACTACAAACAGAATAAATCGTATTAGTCGGGTGTAGGCCTGTACCTCTATTACTATAGAGGAAGCTTTTTTTTTTTTGTTATTTATTGAAGTCCGCAGTGCTGTGTGTATCTAACAAGCCCCACTGGGAGCTGGGAAATCATTTATGCTTAACCTGCACTTTCATTTTAAATTGACTGTTGGGCTATGACATACAACCCATTACATGCAATTGCATTTAACTGCCTTGCTGTTGCTCGAGTGCCCACAGCTCACAAAAACAACCCACATATGTTACTGCCTTAAATTCCAGGGTCGCCGAACATAACCTAAGGCCGAAGGTCAAAGACATACCCGAAGGCTTCTAGGACATAGAAAGACACAGGGGAGCCTGTCTCAGGCCCGGGTTCCCATGACAACGAGATACTGCTCTTGGTGACATCAGTGACCGCTGGCTTGGACGGTGGCCCTGGTAGGACTGATGTATTGTGGTACATAAAGTCAACGGGGTCAGTGGGATAGTCGGTGTCTGACAAAGAAAAAAAAAAAAAAGGTAAAACAATTAAATAAATACTTCCAAAACAAAAGCATAGTGTGACAATAATAACATCAATAATAATAATAATAACACTACAAGCTACACTTCTCAACATATTCCTGTACTGTCCTGTTGAAGCTGACCTTTGACATCTAAGAAGGCACTCCATGACGTTTCTCCACTGGAGCTGGTGGCCACACAGGTGTAGAGTCCCGAGTCAGACAACTAACGAGCGAAAGTAAAGAGATTACAATTAAAGCAAAATTTTATCTCGTATGTTTCACAAAACAGTTCACATTACATAATGTGTTGGAAAATTTCATTTTGTGAATTAAGGCTTAACTGATTACATGAACATGATATTTTTATGTTATTTATTACCTAAATAACTACTACATTTTTATTTTTATTTAATTTAATTTTAAAGCTATTCATTATACTATCCTTGAATTAGCACAAACATAACCAGACAAATGAAGCAAAAAGATAGATAATCTTAATTCACATGACAAGGTCTTTTTTGGAAAAATAGCTTTCAAAAGCCTCTTCGACTGCTAACTAATCAATGACAACATTTTTTTAGTACTTACATTTCTTACTTTTCGTATTTGTTCTTTTCTGTTTTATAAGCGACAAGGAGATGTTTTTTTCCTATGACATTGGCCATTAAAGATTTTTTTCTGCTTGAATAAACAATCCAAATAACCCAGACTTGTTTGTCAGGCACTCAGTTCAATGGCCTGGCCGAGGAATGTGTTTCACAGCTAGCAGACAGCAAAAAAGCATTAACCTCCACTGGCCTGCATTTGGCTTGAGAATTGGCTTGAGTGTAGATGGTCGGAAATTTTAACACCACCGAGTGAAAATGGCGGCTCAGTAAGAGCTAACATTAATTTTCCTAATTGATTTTGTCCAATAATAGTCGCCCTTCATCTCCTACGCCATCAACATTATCATCATCGGTGCTGACACAGGAAATAGGCGAGATGACTCTTCTATTTCACATTGGCAGTGTCCATGAGTGCAGCACTTCCTCTCTTTTACTTAGGGAGAGAGTGACGCGGAGAGAAAGCAAAGTACTTTGACACCATGACAGACACTGTATATTGAACATCCGCCATTATATGAGCCTCTGTAGACTGCCATCATTGCACTCCCTGTCCTTTAGTCCTTGAGTCTAGACTAAATATGACTATTTAACTACCTATAAAAACCTACTATCTATTCATCTTTGAAGAGAACCTGGCGGCACACGGCTGTTTGGTTTTTTAGATGCTGATGACATCTGTTCCTTCCCCTGCCATTAAATTACAGAGAAAGACAGTAGACTTTTTATTTGAATCAGCAGTACAGTTTGTACCTAAGTAAAATGCGGCCAATCATGATTTTATTGACAAGGCTATTAGAGTTTGCTAATCAAAGTAAAGCAGCAAAGACAACGTCCGGAATCACAACACAACAAAGGAACCTCTATTGAGAAAAACAGGAGAACTTGCAGTCCTGCAGGAAATTACACTTTTAATATAGTTTTTAGCCCTTTGTAAAGTAAATAAACAATTGGGCATCCTTCTGAGAGAAACTGTTGAAGTTCGGACAAAATGACTGCGACGTAAAAACCACGCTTTTCGCACGTTCTTCAAAATTAGATTCCTAATAGCAACATTTGCTCACACAAACAAAATTGATTGATCTGCGGTGTGACCATTACTGACAGTTGGAGATTAAATATATTGGCTGTCCTTAAAAGGAAAACTTTTATAACTATAGTACTTTTAAAATATTTAATACTTAAGTGCCATATACAGAGAAGGGTTTGTTGTGTGAGCACTTAGCTTCACTGCTAGCTAAATGCTTCCGTAGGCTTGGACCAAGAAGTAGCAGAAGAGCAAAGTACTTACAATCAAAAACCCTTTAATGCCCCTTTAAATGTAGTAATGACATCTTTAAACACCCTTTAATCAACAAAGAATATTGGTTCACAGCATATTAGCAAGCTAACTTCACAGCCTATTGGGTCGCCCCAAATAGGAACAAATACAACTGTGACTCTAGCTGTACTAACCTGTAAATATAATGATGTCGTAAATTGAATCAATCATTACTATCAATGCTAGACTTTAAACACAGAGAGAGTGTTTTTTTTTGGCCAACTTCTGGCTACATGATTAGCACTAGTTCATTTCCTAATAGTTATATAGTCACATTCACTCACCCTGGTATTCTGGATCTGAAGGCTCCCATGGTCGAGTAAGGAAAAGCGAGGGTCCTTTCCGAGCAAACTGGCTCCATTTTTTCGCCAAGAAACCGTCGGCTCCGGATCCCCATTGGCCTGACACTTGAGGAGGGTTACGCCTCCAAGAACCTGTGTTTGGTTGGATGGCCCCTGCCGGATTATAGGTGGTGGACGGTCCTTCAGATCTGTGGGTGGTAATCAAAGAGCAGGTGTGAAAATAAATTCGAAGCAGTGTGATTTTGAAGTTACAGAAGAAAAAAAAAAATCATGAGCACTTTTTACATGTGACTCCTGACATTGCTTCAGTGATTGTGAGACTCTGTCTGATTGTTGTTGTTTTTTTTTAAATCTGGTAGGCCGTTTTTCTTTTTTTTTCTTCTTAGCTGGACAACACGCTTGCAGCAGTGCATCACACCTTTGAGGTTTAATCATTAGATAAGAATTAACGAGGCTTCAGCCACAGTGCTAATTACCAAACTTTTTTTAAAATAATGTCTCCCCCTTAATTCACGAGTGCCCTCTTTAATTCTGACTCATGGATGTACTTCCTTCCTCTTGGATTCACCTCAGCACACAATATTACACCCTAGCTCAGCGTGCCAAACAAACAATGCTTTTTAAGCTTTAAATGGAGGTCTATTATCCAGAGAACTTCCGTTCAATCTGTTGGTGCATTTGTACATTGTAACGTCCCTTTTTGTAAAGAATAGCTCAATGTCCTGGGCTGTTCTTGTTGCCTTGATAACTGTCTTTGTAAATAATTCCGACTGGTTCAAGTTTAACCAAATCTATCAACTTCCCGTGGGAATGAAACGTCGGTTCTGAACTTTTGTACCTTGTCCTGTGGTAATTGCAAGGGACTCAAAGAGTGACCCAGTTTCACATTCACAGAACAAACACCTTTTAGCGAAAAATAAAACGGCACAGTACAATGCCTTTGAGCAGCCGTCACACGTGGGATTCAGCTTAAGTGCATTTGGTGCAGATCCTGTGGACATGCTGGACTCCGAGTAGTTCCGAGACCAAGGACCATTTACACCCGCATTCACACCTAGGATCAATTTCGAGTGTCCAGAACATCTATTTCCTGCACTTGTACAGTTGTAAGACTATGGAAGGAAACCAGTTGACCACACGGAAGAACATGAAAACTCCGTCCAGAAAGACTGAGGTTTAAACCAGCAACCTTTTAGAAAAGAACACTCACCACTCTGCTACTGTTTGTCTGGCTATTAAAACGGAGAGATGACCAGAAAACTTTTTGGTTTTGGTTTGAATAAAGGATTAAGAACAACAACCATTCCAACACAATGAAACACATGACGATCACAGGATTCCAACACAATGAAACACATGACGATTGAGCGAACCTGAATATAAGCCACACCCACTAAATTTAAAAAGAAAAGAAATGATTGTATATATGTTTTTTTCTGAACCATGCCTATCACTTGGCTGGTCACACGTTAGCGTTTTCCTGCTTTGGCGAAAAATATACAAATATCTCTGCAACAAACACTTCAGGCATAACTGACATTAAGTTGCTGCCTGATAAGAAAGGCAGGAGGATTAAGAGGAAAAAAAGCGAACCGGAGACGACGTGAACTATCAGTAATGGTCAAGAGATACAGTAAACAAACAGAGTGAACGGTGCACGAGTCTAACGATATGGTTAAGAGGAAAAAAAGCGAACCGGAGACGACGTGAACTATCAGTAATGGTCATGAGATACAGTAAACAAACATGGTCAGTGCACGAGTCTAATGATATGAAGCAATTACATTCAATACTTAAAAAAAAACCAGCAAAAACCGGCGTTGACGATGGAGAGACCTGTGCTGTCGATGTTCGAGAACCAACAACAGAGGCCACATTTTTTAAATTGTATTAATTTCCATTGTCTACGCTCAACATAACTGATAGTAATAAGATATACCATACTAATATTAATGTCAATGTTCCTAGGATAACATAAGGATTACTGACGGGCATCTACGAATACATTTCTATACCCGTAGGAGGGAGTGAGACGTTTCTCCATTAGCAAATTAGCACTTGATGCTAATGCCGAAGTTTGGCTTTAAAAAAAAAAAAACAGATAGCATTACATCTAGATTAAGGATAAAACATATTTTACTGTCTAATTTTCTCTTCCATTTACGTCTTGCACATTTTATTCAGCGTGTAGCAAATTAGCACTTGATGCTAATGCCAAAGTTTGGCTTTAAATTTAAATTTTCTCTTCCAGTTACGTCTTGCACATTTTATTCAGCGTAGTAATGACATCAGGATTGGTTTGACTGACTAGATTGTGCTTTTATGTGACAAGAAATACATTTGACAAGGCATTCGTGTGTGGTGTGATTTATCAGTTTTAAGATGAAATAATATTAAAAGAAAGAAAGAAAACAGTGCCTCCATAATGTAGACAGGTGATAAATAAAAGGCAGACAATACAACAAGAACATGCTATGAATACACACAGAACAGGTCCATAAATATGTGAAGCAGCAAATGACAATACCCAATACGTAACACTCATGTGATGCACAAAAATATTCGATTGTGCATAAATTTACAAGCCTAATGCGTGGATTGTTGTGCTTATATATATACTATGTATACGACAGAATAAAAACATGATCCATAATGTGGTTTATACATAACAATTAATTTAAAAAAATCAAAACCTTAATTTGAGCTCTCTAATGTAAAGAAATGACCAACAAATACAGTGAAACAATCATGACTCTCACCTTTGGGTGGATGTGAGGTTGATCGCAAATACTGTATTTCTATGTCCTATCACTGTACCAAACATGTTGTATTGTCATATTACTCTCTGGAAAAAAATAAATGTGTGAGCAGTACACGTGTGTGTGTGTGTGTGTGTCCAGTCTTACCGTCTGATACCTCAAGCTGAGCCTTTGCCATTATGCTGCCTGCCACGGTGAGGGCCTGGCAGATGTAATATCCCGCATCGGAGCGTTGCACAGACGAAATGGTCAACTCTCCATCCAGAGACACGGAGAGTCGGCTGTCGTCCTGTACTGGCTGGTTGGGAAACAGAAGATCCTGCGGAAAGTGAAGGTGAAGAACGCTCAAAACCAAAGTCCTCGTCCGATTGTCATCCGTTTTAATTTACTAATTTACTTAGATACCAATCATTTTTCTACTCTATTAGCAATTGTTTAATGTTTAAAATAAGGTTAGGGCGCAATATATAGGGGCATGTTCTTACTGTACAACTGTATGGCAGTATTCACTCAGAAAAGTGGGTCAGCCTCTTTCTACTGGGACTGAATGGTATTTTACCCCCTAAGATAATCCTGCTGTGACAACCTGCAGTCATGGCCATGAAATAGAAACATTAGTGTTGGCTCTTTCTGCACCCGGAGCAGACAAACTGATGGGCAGCAGAGGACATTCCCCCTGCTTCATTATGTCTAATCACTCTAATGCAGTGCAGGACATTGTTTTTGACTAAGTGAGTTTGTTGGTGAGACTGCCAAAAACGATGACGATAAAAGACACTTTATCTGCAGTTCCTTCTCTTGATTTGACCACTTAATGAGAGCCGTGGTGTTTTTTATTTGATTTACCAGTGGTGTTTATTTGTTTTTTTTTTAGATTTTGTATCTGTACAAGAAAAAGAAGTGAATTAATACAATGTACACACAAACATGGCAAATGTAAACACATCCTGAATCAGCATCCTCACCTGGCTTCCCTCCCGCTGCCAAAAGACAGTAGGCTGAGGTTTGCCCCTGGTTTCACAAGGAAAGGTAGCTGTCCGTCCTTGAGCCACAATCTGGTCCCGGGGTCGGACGACGAATTGAGGTGCCTCTGAGATAAACAAGATAAACATAAAAACAATAGGAGAGTATATTAGCCCAAAGGTTTGCCTAAGCTTCAGGTTCATGCTTTATTTATTATTGACAAATGTATAATGTATCTGTCTGCATTATCTGGTATCCAACTGAATCACCTAACGTGAGGTAAATCCTGGAAAATCTAAGTCAAAGTATAGACTGAGATAAGACCCCAAACAATTCATTTTGACCTAAAATTATTTTAAAATATTGTTACTGTTAAATACTGTTATTTTAGACTCAACCGAACAATGAAACGACCCCTGTATTTCTAACTAATCAATATAAATAAATTCAATTAATTATCACAGAGTTTTTGCTCAAATATCATAGTGTACGTAGGATTTTGCAAAATGCAATCTGTGAAGTGTAAAACTCTAATCTCCAACCTCCAGCAGTACTAGTAACACCGAGAACAAAATCCCTTCAATAGTCATAAACAACAACAACAACAACAACAAAAAAAAGACAAATTTTGTTCAATCAATCAAAACCGTAGCTTGAAATCATCCGCTAATCCTCTCTGGCAAACGCCTCTCTGTCATTCAAATGATTTAGCAAATCAGTCTGAAATAGTGCCTCCAGTACCATATGTTTTTTTTCCCCCCCAAAATCCTGCAGTTTTGCGACAGTACATGCAAGTGATGAGCATGCACACACAAATGGGTGATCGCGTGAAAGACAGGTGGAAGCAGCACGTGCACAAAGCTTCAGCTCTTACTTACCAATAGGCTGGACTGATGGGACAATGAAAGAGTGGAAGTGAAAGTGAAAGATGACAAAGCCATGAGTTAGACAGGAGCACAGAGAGGAGATAGAAAATTGAATGACTAAGTTAAGGCGGGATACAATGAAGATCATGTCACTGTGCTGACGGCATGAAAGGGAAAACGCAATGTCGCCTCGATAAATGAAACTGAGCAGTGATTATCAACTGGCGGCCCGTGGGCTGAATCTGGCCCGTTGAACCGTCTAATTCAGCCCGCAACTGGATTCCAAAATAAAATGTCAAATAATAATGTTGATAGTGAGTGCCCAGCCCAGAGGGTGTTTTCTAGAAATATTCTGGCCCTCCGACAAATATAGTTGGTGACATCTGTGATAGAGCGACATCATTTACAAAAGTAAATGCACAGAATTATTTATGTGTAGTTATGTGAGGGTAACAGTGATGACAATTCTGAAATATGATTCGATTTTGTCTCTGTCTCTGCATCCAAGTCTAGATTGTTTATTTTTTGGCCTTGACGCGACGCCAACATTTGAATTAACAAATTGGCTGCTGATGAAGATTTATGAAGATACAGTATGTACTGTATACTGTCTGTGTCCATGAGTGCCAATTAAAACATTTTTAAAAATCATTAGATTAGTTTAATATATATTAAATTATGTTATATACAATTTCAACAAAAATATTTTTTTTCATTATGTTATATACAATTTCAACAAAAAAAATTTTTTTACTCCTGTGAGTAATAGCAAAGATTTTATGACAACATGACACATCTGAGTGCGACGACAGCAATGCTTCGAAAATAGGGCTTCACTTTCACTTTCCACACCATACATTCATTATAAGCACAGATGCACCAATGACTGGCTGTTCAGCACACACTCTTTGTCAGTTTTGTGGCCAATCATTTTGCATTTCAGTATTGAGCGGGAGTTCAGGAGCACAAGCGGTAGCTAACCGGACTAGCATGCCTTTTCTCGTCTGCTTTTGTTTAGCTTAGCATGTGGTTATCTCTCATTAACCAGCGCAAGCATAAGCAAACGGTTCAACTTCAAATGCTACGAAGGCAGCGTTGAAATCTGAACTTGAACCCTCGCGCTTAACAATAACACGTGGAAGAATCAATAATTAAGCAAGAGTAAATGGAAACATTTTTTTATTGCTCGTCTGGTTTATAAACAACATTGGCCGGGACGTAGCTTCCTCCAATTGATCTGGTGTAAATATGAAGTGAGTGGGCCTGATGGAGGATAGGACACCCCCCCCCCAACCCCCCATGAGAGGTTCACTTAAAACGCGGTGGTATTGTTCCTATCTGGAGCCTAGCTGGAGATTTGAAGCAATCAACAAGCCCAATACTAGGAAATGCTGAGGTGAGGTCTAGCCTTTCAACAGGGGGCAAATAACGCCGGCAAAGTGGGCAATAAAGGTCTTATTGTGCTGCGGTATCCTTTGAGAGACACAAACACTGAAGATGGGTTATGAGTCTCGCACAGTCCATGTGGAAGTTACCCACCTCTAATTGTCAGGTAGGCAGAGGCTTCCACTTTACCCACAGGGTTTTCAGCAATGCACGTAAAGGTTCCCTGGTCACCGACTGTTGCCTTCTTAATCTTGAGTAGGAAGTCATCTTTTTCATATCGGATGTCATACCTAGAAAAAAAAAAAAAAAGATAATATGAAGATACACATAGATGTATATATGAGTGTATAGTTCATTCATTCTAATGAACAAAAAACAAAATAAGAAGAAAGCACCCAAGAGGAACACAAAAAGAAATCAATTTTAAGAACAGAAAAAAAAACAGGCTATTATAATCAGATAGGCAGAAAAATAGACTTAAAAAAAAAATAAGTGGAACACAGACATGGAAGCAGCAAAACTTCAGTGCAGTTGATTTGAAAAGGAAATGAGAATAATTACACACAGATGAAGGTGTGCCAAAATGAAAGTTGCCTTCAGCTGGAAACCTGACTGTCTGATTATTCCAGCATTTAAAAAGACACAGCCACCGCTGCACAGTGTTCTGTGGTAAATAAACTAGATAAATGAAACACAGTCAACACAAGAAACAGTCTGAGCGCGAGGGCCTGATTAATAGGCCGAAGAGTGGAAAAAAAAATGGCTGCAAATTCATAGTGTTATTTAAACCAGAAGGATCATTGGCCAAACTGTAATGTAATAGCGGTGCAGTCAGCGTGAGAGAAGCATCTCTGAATCTTCCAGAGTTTAGATAAGCACTTCAGAGAGATGGTAGTCACAGAATGAGAATACTGGAGCCAGGAGTTATGCACTTCCTCTCTGGAGTCCCCTTTGGGGTACGAGGAATCCTCTGAAATTGTCCAGCCAGCCTTACTGATTCGGAGATGAAGGCAAGTCAGGCAGAGAAACGGCATGAGAGGTGAGAGGAGGAGAGTAGTCACATATGAAACAGATGTTGGAAAAAGAAAAAGAAAAGGAGTGTGGGCAGAATATCGATGGACGTGCTTGCGTCTGTCTCATGTCTGCTGAGGACTCAAGTCACAGCACATCTCTGACCCAGATACAGACATCCCAGGAGGCTGATGGGGCTTTACAAAAGGAATTAAAGGAAGGGAAAAAGGGGAAGTGAGGCACGACAGGTCCTAAAGTAGGACATGTTTCTGGAGTCAAGGGGCAAAAAAGCAGAGAGCACGACAGAAAAGCGAGGGAAGACAGCCAGTCAGAGATTTCTGATATATTTAGGAGGAGGAGGTTTAGGAATTAATTCGCTTTTCGAACCAGGTCCTTTTTTATGTTTTTTTTTATCTATCTATCTATCTATCTATCTATCTATCTATCTATCTATCTATCTATCTATCTATCTATCTATCTATCTATCTATCTATCCATCCATCCATCCATCCATCCATCCATCTATCTATCTATCTATCCATCTTTTCCATCTGTTCTTATTTGTCCAGATAACAAATCCAAATAATGGAAATACATATATTTCAAAATGTCTGGAAAACATGCTATAGTATAAAATCTCAAACCATAACTTTAACTCTGTACATTTTCTTTTTTTTTTCTCTCAAACCATAACTTTAACTCTGTACAATTGTTTTCTCATACAGTTGAATTTCAGTCACCACTGCGCCGCTTGACATTGATTTTGTAGATCACGTCAAGAACTTCTTTCAAAACTTTTGTCCTCAGTCCTTGTCCTCAACAGTAATAATGGGTCAACAATCAACGTGACGACTGTGTCAGTCAACCTGTCAGCCAATGACTGACGTCCCGCCCTGCGTCAGTGAGGCTACTCGAACGCAAGCCTGGGGTCTGACCTGATGTTGTTTGACGTTGTTTCCAGAAACACATGTTGTTTGGTGAGAAAAAGGAGATTAGCAAGTAGCCACACAAATCGGATTATTGTTCAAGATGAATTCGTCACTTTAAGCCACCTGGCCATACATAGTAAAGCTACGTGTCTTCACCTTCAGGGATATAAGTTACCATTCATATTTTAAATACTACATCAATTGTTTGGCTAGCTTAAAAATATATGCTTACAAAATGTCATTTGCGTGCTTTACCAGTGACCGAAACATAATGTGAGGATGTTTTTTTTTCCCCACCAAATTATATTTAATCAAAATTGAGTGACAGCTGCTGACAGTTAGGGATCAACAAACTGTAACTCCATACCAGTTCTTGTACTTCAATTCTCATTTTCTTTGTTTCCTATCCATGGCTAATCCTTTAAAACTCTGTTTCTGGGGAGATGCTAACCAAAACAATATTTATGAATACGTTTTATACTTTTCTCCACTACATAATCGTTTTGCAGGAACGCTGCTGCTGAAACATGTCATCATCATTGTTGTGGGAATAAAAATGGCAAAATATGGAACCCCTAGTTGTATGGAATGAGAAAATGACTGAAGTTTACACTTTTGCTCCCAATATAACCCCATAAACTGTTTTTTTTTTCTTTCAAATTTAAATTATTTTTGGAATCCTGTGTCACTGGTCTGCTCGAAATGTAACTTTGGATATAAATGTGAATGAAATGGAATTTTAATGAGCACTCGTAAAACCTAACCCTACACAACCACATGGTAATTACTGCAATAACAGGAAGGTGAGACAGTAAATTGCCCTTAAGTGTTTACTGCAGTGTTTGTTTGTTTGTTTGTTTGTTTGCATATAGCTTCTTGGCCATTACAATCCTTTTCTTCTAATACCAGCTGTGACTCACTCCCACGTCCAAGTTATTACACATATGGTCATGTACTAAGTACAATTAATTTATTATTTTAATATTAATTGATGTATTTTTGCTGCCACTTGGAACTAAACCCCTAGTTGTATGGAATTAATTCAATTAAACCTGTTTTTGTTGCTCTTTATAGTATTTCATGCACACACACAAAAAAAAAAACAACAGAGAAAAATTAGGGAAAAAAAAAATCCTATTATGCCAAAAACTCAAAGCTTCAGTCCAAAATCTTTTGCCAAGTGCAGTTGGCAAGTCTACTAAGGGGAGTTGGAAAAATGGCTCCTCAAAAAATTGAAAAATCTGTTTAAGACCAACAAGAAGAGCAGGTGCAATTGACTTCCCCCCTGACAATTTAACAGCAACAAAATCTGCCGGAAATTTGTGAGCACCAACAAAGCGCTGACCTCGTAAAAACTGCAGAAAATAACACTGCAGGAAAGCTGTTACTTTTTGGCACAAGCCTTGTCACATTAGCCGAGAACCACTGCTGCTGTCCGTGCTTCATCATGAGATGTTTCCAAAAGGAGATTATATGACAGCTTCAAGTAAGTCCTTTATTCACTCTGAATTTTACAGAGTAGTCTTTAAAGTAATAATTTGTCCCTCTAAACCTAGTCTTTTATCACGGAACAGTAAATAATTGCAACATGCAAAAGTCTGCAGGTCTCCTTAGATACAGTCGAGGTAATGTCGGGTTATGTGCTTCCTGAATGTTTTATGCCGTAAGAGGCTAACAAAGCCTCATCAGTCATAATGTAACGTTTCACAGAACTATAAATCATTTATAAGTTACACACCACCAAAGAATTGCTCCTGGTTTAATATTCCGACCGTGGTCCGTCTGTAAGTGACCTTTGTCTCGCATTGTTATGCACACAGTGTTAAAGCACAAACGCAAACGTAGGACACTGGATTCATAGACATAAACATTCCTTACCTGCTGCGGGGGATATCAACGTCTTCCTTTCTCCAGCGCAGTGTGGGTGTAGGGTCACCGCTGACCTGACACCTGAACTCTACACTTTCGTCCACCAGGATCACCTGGTTCACAGGCCTCTGGACAAACACTGGTCTCTCTGGATGGTCAGAAGCAGACAAGACGCAGTAAATCATTTAACTGAAGAAGTGCATATTTATATATGGCTATTATATTATATGATATTTAAATGGCTATTTAAGCCAGGCTGTTATTGCTTACCATAAACTGACAGTTGGGCTTTTTCACTTTCCCTCTCTCCAACCATGTTGCTTGCGACACAGACATAAATTCCCACATCGGTCTTTTTAGTGTTTGAAATGGTCAGCTTTCCCGCACGTATCTAACAAAAAAGAGGAATTACTGTTATTCCATCCCTATATTCACTAAGACTATGAGTCACTTTACTGCAGTGACGTGCGGTGAGGTTCATGGCTGGTGAGGCATTGACTTCTCTGGGTTCAGATTTACGAAAAAGTACATCTTATTTTACTATTCATCCAACATCATCACCTGGTAATGCTTCATATATCATCACCATTCCTCTTTCAAACAACACAAACATATACAGGAACATATTTGTCCTACAAAGAACGCTTCTTTTATACAAATAGACAGAGCACTCTTCTGGTGTCTAAGAAATTCAAATTAACTGTAAACAAATTAAAGAATAGAGATGAGTGCAGCACAAATTTAATTTTGACCTTCAGACGCCCCCTAGAGGTGAGGCAGAGTACTGCCTGCCTCCCCTGCTGACTTTCGCTGACAATCAGCAGCAACAATTCTCTAACACAGACATTAAAGACATTACACAGACTGTAGAGAGTCGTGCTGTAGAACAAATATTTCTGTAAAGTTCATATTGGCGACATGCTGAGGAACAGAAACGGGCACGCGTTTTTATTGGATTCCGCAGTCAGAAGTGAGGCACAGCTCTCCACCGCCTCACCTGGGATTTCTGCCCTGTATTTGATCGCAAAATACTCAAATTCAGCAATTCTTCCATATGAAACTGTGAAAAAATGTGTAGAGTCATATCAGTGGAAAATATTAATATTTATATTATGTACTTTTTTTATCATGATGGAAGGAGAGGCGCTGCCTCCCCTGACCGCACGTCACTGCATTACTGGCACAGTAGTGACCACAAGAAGCACACCAACCGTGATCCTGTCATCTTTGAGGTCAAGACGACTCTTGTCTTTTCTCCAGAAAGTGGTGGGCTCTGGATGGCCGCGTGGAGGCTGACACTCAAAACTGGCAGTGTCTCCGACCGATACAACGGCGTCCTGTGGGTTCAGTCTGAAGTCGTCACGTAGCACTAAAGCGACAAAAAAACAGGAAACAGTTACTGTGGCTGGTACCAACTCCTTGTTCGGTAAATTAGAGTGAATTTGAAATTCCTCGTCAGATTAGAAACACCATTCACCAATTAAGTCTGGAAAAAAACTCCATATAAAGTTCCATTTTTTGTATATGTTTTTTATCTTTTCCTTTTTAATTTTAATGAAAAAAAGTGACACTGTGAAAGGACTGTCGCCCGAACCTTCACACCTGTTAATCATTATTGCTCTCTGGCTTCGACTAATTCACATCAATCGCTCAATTAAAAGGGATGGTAATGAGACAGACAGCAATTTGAGAGCACTTCCTGCAAACGCTTGTGATTGGCCTTATTCCAGAGGATTCTTTAACACATGCCAAATATAAATCAGTGCTTCCACTCACATTTAGTGGAATGATCATCCAAATACAAGACAGTTGTGAACCTCCTGTCAGTATGAACCAAAACCAGATAAAAGGCAATGGCATTCAGTTATTCATTAGTATACTCACTACAATATTCACACAAAAAAATACAAAAATTGAGTAGTTGCTAACATAAACATAAATATTAAGGGGCTAGAAAAGCGAATGAAAAAATTTTAAAATAGTGTCACTCTTTAAGGTCCAGATCACCTTTAACCTTCAGTCTTGGTAAATCACACAATAAAATGTTAAAGTGTGTTGTGTGTTTGACTCACAGGAAGCACATAAATGTTTACATTTGGACGTCTGGCTGATAAATCGATGGACTAATAAAGGCTCCTTTTCACCACTGAGTTCATTCAGCCCTGATTACACCAAGATGAGGACGTCATTTTTTAATGCGAGGAGACAAGAAACCAGGTGAGTCATCAGACAAACTACTTAGACCAAACCAAAACCTTAGTTTTATTGTCATCAAAAATGAAGATATAAGGGGGCCATGCATTCATTAATATTACTCAGACAACCTAACAGTGGCTGCAAAGAATGTGCCATCCTTCTCCTCATCCACAATCATCCACAAAACAGTGGAAAAAGATACCGATAAGAATACATCCCTGAGGGAGTTAGTACAGGGAAAATATAAAAGGATCCAAAAAACGAGTCCCTTGTGGCACAATGCAGAAATGAGGCATTTTGTAGACAATCAAATCACCTCACTGACAGAGAAGCTTCTGTCATTAAGCTAGAAACCAGAAATGACCAGTACTGTATTATATTCCTGTTTAAAGAGTCAATTAGTTGGGTTTTGTTCTTGTCTAGAAGCTTTGAAAAGAAGGGTAGTTTTAAAAATCGGATCGAGTTGCTCAAAATCATAAGAGCACTGGACAGATATGAAGGGAAGATAACAATAAGTTGAGTTTATAACGCCTAAAATATCAGAGGATTGTGGGAGTTAGCATTCATTATAAGAGAAAAGTAATTATTTTTTATTGTGTTTTACTTATTAATTTTTTAATAACTCTAACTTTTATGACTCAATTTGATCTTTCATCTGCAGGTTTTTCCTTTTTCCATTTGTGCTATGCTCTCATGCACCCAATTCTAAGCTGCCTAGTTTTTAGCATTTTGTACATGTTTCATGAAAAGAAGAGCTGCTTGTATTTATATTAACATTGCTGTAAATGTTACAAATGCAAGTAGTAATGAGATGGTTTTTGCACTTCATAGGTAACTGTGACCCCTTGGCTGCAAGAGTTGCAAACATAAGATATTGGATTTGAACAGACTGCAATGACTTTTGCCTCAGTCAAATAAATTATAAAAAATGTCATTCAAAATAATGACAGGAAATGTGAAAGAGAACTGACCTTTGCATCTAACCCATTTAGTAAACATTAATAAAAGATCCTCTACCTCAGACTTCATTTTAAGAAAACCATAACCTCTAAGTCAGTGGTTCTCAATTATTTTCTGTCATGCCCACCCCGACCCACATCCCCGCGAATTGAAATACTATTGAGAACCTGATCAAATGTATATTTTTATCTGTACAAACCACTGTATGAGTTGCTGCCACCTAGTGACTGGAGGCTTGTTAACATTTAAGCATTATAGCAGTGGTACACTTTTGCCCAGCGTGCTGTATTCCATTGGAAGCCCCTCACACCACCCCCTGGCACCTCACTCCGCCCCACTATTTGAGAAGTACTGCTCTAGGCTAGGCTCTGGTAGGCCATATGAAATGATTAGGTGGGCCACATTTGGCCTGCGGGCCTTGAGTTTGACAAGTGGTGAAAAGAGGCTGCACCAATAATCACATCAACATCCTGTGAGTCCAACTTGCGCTGGCCTCCAATAATCACATCAACATCCTGTGAGTCTAACTAGTTGTGAATGTTAATGGCAGTTAGGTCTTTAGAGGACTGTACACTGTACTGTACCAAACCCTGACCCAAAAAACAAAGTACGTGAAACATAATACCCCTGTTGGTGGGGATTGTAATGACATCCTTTGGGCTTTAGAAGTTGGGTGAGGTTCAGCCCCCCCCCCAATCCCAGTCAGGGGGACTCATGTCTACTGCTGCTTATACTGTATGGACCAGGATGTGGGCCGCGGGCTACACTTTCAGCACCCAGCAGAGGTTGTTTTGAATCCAGGGTTCCTATTTTGGGGGAAGGGGCGAACTTTAATTATTGTTACCCATTGTAGGCAGACTGAGGAGAGTTACCTTGGCGCAAACATTTTGGGGGGGTGTGTGTTGGCATAAACCCAAAAATAGAGAGAATCTATGGCTCTGTGATGTCCTGAGCAGCCGATTGGGGAATATTCTTGTCTTTGGAAAGACCTTTGGTATTTTTCCACCTCTCGTGGTCTCTGTGGTGCTCTTTACCCCCGTCTCACCTTTTCCAGAAGGTAAATCCGGCAGTGTCATAACCTCTCACTGTACAAGCAGATCCCAGTAACTACCACCAACTGTCCACATTACGCTGACACACATGTACACAAAAAAAGGCATTTAAATCGATGAAAACACAATTTTAAAAACATATGAAAATATAGGGAAAAAAACCACCACCGCTTAAATATACTCTGTTTTCCAGCTAAGCTTGAACATCTCTTCTCCAACCCTGACCTTAAAATTTATGCTAATGGGTCCCTGGGAACAGTGAAGGATTTAGCATTGGAGGACAAAAGAATGAATGATGTCTATTACCAATTTTTTTTTCCTCTTTATTTCTTTTCTGACCTGTTATAACCCCCTCTTCCCATCCTCCACTCCCCTCTTATTTTTCTCCAAGCTTAGCTGATAAAATGAAAGAAAACATGAAAGAGAAAATAATAAACTACTAAATTGTTGCAGACTGTGCAATAAAAGAGTTTATCACATGACCATCTGGCAATTTGTCCGACACAAAAAATGCCCAAATTGCCTGACAGGGCGGAGAAAAACAATGAAATAGGCCCCGTGGCCCAGCTGTCAATCACATCAGGGCTGTGCGCGAGCAAATGAGTGTTCGTTGCAGGGACTATACTCTGACAGAAATATTCCTGGCTGGCTGTCACCTGCTATATAAGCTCGGTGACCCTTCCAAATGAAGGCAACACTCCAGTCGTCCTGTCAAGACCACCTACCTTTGCCTGTTCCTGTTTTGTCACACTAATGACACTTCCATCAAAACAAAGCTTGTCTCGGTGGACAGTGAAACCTGACACACGCCGAGAGTAATCGGAAACATTGTGTGATACATGGAATTGTGCAAAAATATATTGAAAAGGAATGCAAAAGGCAAAGAAAGATCCTGTTTAATGGCGTGGACAGTCAACATCCAACAGAACAATGGACTACATGCTGACAATGACACTGACATCATTACGCCCATAAAAGGGAAAAACAGTGATATGTTGAATTTTAACTACAGACATATTTTTTTGAAATTTTTCAATTTACTCACCAAATTTTATAAGACGTGTTTTTTTTTTCTTTCTAGAATTAAAGTCATGATTTATAAACATGGGAGTGAATAACGAATTAAAGTCATGATTTATAAACATGGAAGTGAATGACTTATATTATATATTTTCGGTAACAGGCTCCACAATGTGTTTTCACACATATATGACTGGTACTGATGTAATTTATTCAGCCCCAACAGTAATATATTACAGCAATAACAGCCCCCATGACTGCCCCATCCCCACCCTCCATATACATACTGCAGGGTCTAGTCTCCTCCCCTGCTTTCACTGCAAGTCATGTGTATGTGTGGTGGTCTGAAAACCCTGCAAACACTTTCATTCAAAAACAGTGAAGTTACTCTCTCTCTCTTTTTTGGTCATTTTACATCAGCATAGTTGTAATGGATAAGAGCGCCCTCCAGCAACAAGACCATCGACACAAACATGTCCTTACGTTAACAGTCAGCGACCTCTGTATGTAGGGCTGCCTTTCAGAAGCTGATAATGGCTGTACTAGACGCACAAGTCCTTGTTTAATTCTACTGCCCAAACCTTTGTTTCCAACTCAACCATCAACCGCCTATATCAGTGCTGCCACCTCCTGGATTGGTATGGAAATCAAAAGTTTGGGGATCCACACACACAAACATTTATAGTATATACAGACCATTTGACTGCACTATGGCTACACACCCAAATGACGTTCGTTAAAAACATTTCATGTGTCTCTGAGACATTCACATTTCCCAACCATCCACCCCCGATATTCCTTATCGAGGAATTCAGTCTCCCAATGTAAACTGTTGTCAGTGCTGCCACCTCCTGGATTGGTATGGGAATCAAAAGTTTGGGGATCCACACACAAATATTTATAGTTTATACAGACCATTTGATTGCACTATGGCTACACACCCAAATGACATTCGTTAAAAACAATGTAAACTGTTGTAGTGGTTTGGTGAGTAAACACATTAGATGATGAAAACAGAGGAGAGACACAGGAAAACAGCAATCATTCATTTAGCTTGTTGTTGTACGGGACACAGCCGTCACGTATCAGCCACAAACATTCCCACATTACAGAAGTTTTTAAAAACCCATTTACTTGAATGAATATTTATGTTGACCAGACCTAACTTCATCGATTCATAAGTAAGCTGATCCCTCGTGTTGTCCTTTGGGTCTAGGTGACCCGGTGGCTGATAATATGCCTTTGTGTGCGTGCTCCTGTACTGCATGGCTTGTGCCAACTTTTTCCTCATACTCTGTTCTTGGACAAGATGCAAAGCTGTTGCGAGGACGCCGGGTGTGTACAAAATGGACAATTGGAGGGTTAGGATGAAAAGAGACACTGAACAAATACTGACACTGCTGTCAAGTCAATACCATTGTCCCCTTTTGCTCTAACCTGGGTAAATCACATCACGACAGCTTTGTAGACACAAACGCCACAAAAACAGACTTTACAACAACTTCTTCCCCTAAAATATTTAGTATTTTTCCACTCTCAGCCATGACTCTCCTTCACTAAAATCTACTGTCTTTCACAGCAGTTTCTGTGACGCAACATTAAAAATACTAGAAGGGGAGAAGTCTAAGGTAGAGAAGGCTAATTGCATTGGGGACTTTTTTTACTCTTGAATAAATAAACGACCAGGCATGTCTGTGCCCTAAAAAAGTCATCAACAATCAGTCAGAACTATGATCAGCTGGGAGACGAGACACGTTCGCATGATGTCCCCCGAGACAACAAACGAAGGACCTGGACTGCTTCTCAAAATAGTACAGCGTTTACCCTACAGGACATAGTTCAAATTAATGACTGGCATTTTTTTATACGACATCCAAAGACAAATAATAATCTACTGTACTCGGGAATAGTTTATTGGTCATTTCTCGTTAGTTGCGTGTGTTACTGACAATTGTACACATGTGAGAATACTTTTATATATATATATGTATATATATATATATATATAGATATATAATATACATAACATGGATCTATTTACACTTTTTAATCCTGATAATAAATCTTATCCAAAGAAGGCAGTTTACAAATTTGCTAACCGACCATCTAAAATCCGGCAATATTTTGTCTGCGTTTTATTAGTGTGGAGTTTCATGAAAATTAATTTAATTGTCAGGTCTCAAGAGACGGATGTCTATTTGCATATACTTTGTATATGTAGTCAAAATGTCCTTATATTTTACAAAGACACATTTACACCCTAGACACATTTGATATTCATTCTACCACTGTCATCTGTAATTAACCTCCCTTCCCCCCGTCATGTAATTTAAATTAAAGTAGTGGAAATGGGTAGCGTCTCTTCTCCTTTCTCCCCCCTCCTCCTCCTCCTCCTCACATCTCCATTTGCTCATCTCTGACTTGCCAGTGCTTCTAGTTACTTTATCTGCATTCCCTCAGACCACATTTCCACATCTATATTTAATTAGTCCTGACTCTATGCATTCCCTCACAAAAGCACATTGCGTTATCTCTCAGATTAACCTGTGTAAATCTGCTTTTGTTTGCACCTCGTGTCTATCTCGTCGCCGAACACGTGTAAATCCAACGTCGCACATATCACATATGGCTTCATGAATTCGTCTTGTGTTTATTGTTGGACAGTGGAAAAAGAAGAACACAAAAGAGAGCGGAATATCTTCCGGCGTTGCTCTTACAAAATAGTCGATATCATGGAGGCTTAAAGCAATTTTGCCGCAACACATTACTTGAGCTGGAAAAATGAGTCAGTGATGATAATGTTGTCTTTTATCTGCCTTGTTTCACTAAAGCGGAGGTCATCCGGGGGAGAGAGAGCTCTCCGACATTCATACATGTTCAAGAGCCAAACTCAACACAATGTGGACAACTGTGAAGTGAGATGGCCTTCTTTCACTTTCACTTAATTTTTCCACAATATAAATGTAGGAACAAACATTAATATTAATATAAAAAGCAATACTTATCGGTAGCTTTGCTAGTGTTACCATTACCATAATTCAGAAGACATAGATGAAGGAAGCATGAGTCTAGGTGTCTGCTTTATACAGTAAAAACAACCACATCTTCATAAACTTCCTCTACCACTTCAGGAGTTGCTTGACTTAATAACCAATGATAAGGTTTCTCCCTCAGTGTTAATTTAATATAACCTACACAGTGAAATACTTAGAGCTTAAATTATTCTTTTTCAGTTATTTGTAGCACATACTATATTGTATATTATATGCTGATGACATTACTTTTGTACTGCTCTCGTATTGATTTTAGTCCATTGATTACTTTTGTACTGCTCTCGTATTGATTCATTCATTCATGTCCATTGGTCCCCAACCTTTTTTGCATCAAGGAGTACCAGTCCATACTGTGGACCAGTGACCCTGCGTCATTGTTGGATCTTGGACTTAATTCTATTAGTATCACAGTCTGAATGACCTATGGTTTTGAAGCATTGATAGATTATCTTTGAATAAAAAAAGTTAAGGGATATGACTACATTTTTTGATTGTCAGCATTGATAGATTATCTTTGAATAAAACTACATTTTTTGATTGTTTCCCACTGCGGCCCGGTAACAAATGACCTACAGACCAGCACCGGTCCCCGGACCAGGGGTTGGGCTGCCCTGAGGTAGTTTACCAGTTGAAGCTTAAGTCTGGTCTGGTCATTCTTGCACATGTACATACAGATGGGCTGCAATATAAACTTCTTTGGCCAGTACAGTATATAGATAACGGTGCGAACAAAGCAGAACTCCTCAACTGTTACTGTAGCACAAACATGTCAGCCTTCAAGACAAAAACAAGTACATAATAATTTGCTACTAAAGCAGACTTCTTTTTTTGCTTGGTTTATACTGGATCCTTGATCTGTGGCATAAAATCAATCAGTGTCAGAGGTTAACTATGTCTCCCCATGTTTGGCCATCCATTGGCTACACTTCATGTTTTTCAATTATATTAAAACATTTGAATGTTTTGTGTCCTTGACGATTCTCAGTCATCCAGGTCATGGTCAAGGTTGAAGAGTTCTGTCAGGCAACTGGATGAGAAAATTCCACGTCCGGTTGCCTAACAGAACTCTTCAATCCTGAAGCTTTGTGTGTTTGTTTGTTTCTATTCATCTACTGTAAGTTAAATTGTGTTTAATTTGTTCAGCCCTGATTGTGAAATGTCACGACTAAAACACACGAGCCAATGTCGGAGACACGACAAGACGCATTTCACAGCCTAAATCTATGTTTGCGTTTTAAATGTTTTGATGTTACTGCCGTGCTTCTTTTATTTAGACGGAGTTGTGCGCGGTTACGACTGAAGATGTGAAAATAATCAGAGATCCTTGTTCCGATGTCATTGAACTCTTTCAGTAATTTGCGTGATTTTTTTGAACACTGAAAAGCTATGCCACTTTCTGTGGCACTAAAAGTTTTTTTTTTTTTTTCTTCTTTTCTTTTGAAAAGTGGAAGGCCAATCGAACACACACGAGCAATCATGCAGCTGACACATTCTCTGTGTGACAGCTGTGCACAGCTCACAGCAGACCATCAACGCATCTGTCAACGCCATGCAGCTAGTTTTACTTCGAATGGCTCCACCTCCATACCAACTGAAAATCAAATTAGTGAAAGGAAAATAAAAACATTCCCCGTTTTGCTATTTCGTTATATTCCATGAGGTCCTTCTCCATGTATTCCCTGAGCTTTTCGCTCGTTGACCCCGAGAGCCTCTTATTTCCCCCTCAGCCCCCCGACACCATCCTCCACTGAGCAGTTAAGAAGATTATACACCCCAAATCTGTGCTATTAAAATTCATATAAACCTCCCTGTTAAACCAAACCCACCCAGCATGGCTCCTGAATGAGGAAAGAGGAAGTGAGAAGCTGTTGACGACCTGCTGCTCTCCGACACCTTTCCTCCATCTCAGCCTTCCTCTTTAATAACAATGAGCGTTAGATAGAGCATCTTATAATGAACCATATATCAGAAGAGACGCCGCAGTGCCACTTGAGAAAATAGCATTTCCTTTTTTTTTTTTTAATATGCTGGTTTTTCATGAGGATATGTGGATGGAAAATCACTCCGTTCTTCATTTGATCACCCATCATGGGGTCTCCAAAGAGAGCATTTGTGTTGAACAGCTGCAGGCATAATTATATACTCAAGTCATACAGCAACACACACACACACACACACACAGAGACACACACACATACAAAGAGGCTGTGTATATGTGCACAACACAGTCACACCTTAAATTTCCCAAAGACACAAAGATAAAGCAAAATCCGATTTGTCAGACAATTTTCATTCAGGTCCAGAGACGTAGCTTCAGTCGGGTTTTGCCCTCATTGATTCCTCCAGTTAAAAACTCACAGCACTGATTGGACGTGATATATGATTTTCCCTCTTGTTTCAATTACTGTAGTTGACCTACGTATTGATGACATTTTAGTGTTCATCTTCAAAAAGATCTTGACTGAAAGAATGAAAGTGAACGAAATTAACACTGAACCTTCAGTATCGTAATTTCCGGACTATAAGTCGCACTTTTTCCTTTGGCTGGGTTTGCAACTTATACTCAGGTGCGACTTAAACATTAAAATATAGAATTTCACATGTACGTTATTTTTTACACTGACAGCCGCTAGAGGGCACTCTAGACATGTGTACCAGTATCTACTACTCCTGTACCTCCTGTAGGAAGATTTACATATTCGTGAATTTCACACTGACAGCTGCTAGAGGGCACTGTTGCAACTTATACTCTGGAGTGACTTATATATGGGTTTTTTTTTCTTCAATATGCATTTTTTTTTGTTGGTGTGACTTTTACTCCAGAGCAGAGTGGAAAAAAACGGTACATTTACTCTACACCCCATGCATCTTTTAACTCATTTCCCCATAGAGACAGCATTGGTTCTAAAGCATTTTCACTGTACGTGCGGCCAAAGTGCAATAAAAAAAACACATTAAATAGACTTGGAATACAAACATTGCAATTGAATATTTAAACAGTGTGTGTGGTGCGCTGGTTGACAAAATAACTGTAAACACAGACACGGCTAATCTCGGCCCAGCTGTTAGTACTAGGTCCTTTAATCCTGGCGCAGATTGGTGATGTGCTCACACTAGCTGAGGGACAGATGAGCAAGCGCCGCTAGGCTGCCAAATGTGCTGCTCGCACCAGACTGTCCTGTCACTGCTTTTCGCAAAATGATAAGCTCTGAATCTGTGGGTCCTGGACAGCTGCCTCAACAGCACAGTCTTTGTGTCAATTCGTGCAGCCATTTAACAGCGTTATTATTATTGTTATTGACTGAGTGTAAGTACAATGAGAAAGGCTGGAAAATAAACATGTTAAAAATGATTGGGGTAGGATATTTAGTATTCCTTGCAAATTATTGGTAGTAATTCTACAAAGGCACCTAAATTATGTGATAAGTGGGTAAATGACTCAAATCTGGGCTTTGTTTGTTTGGTTTTTTTTTGCCCTAAAACAACCTTTACTTTCCCAAAAAAACAAATCGTTTAAAGAAAAACTTTACCAAACCACTGTTACTCCCATAAAAGAACGAGTAGAATTAAAACAAAAACAAATCTTAATTTGTGCAGACTCTTTGTGAGGTTTATGCACAGTGTAGTGTATTTGACCACATACTGAATTTTTGGCATCATACTCAGTGTCTTGTTCTAAAAAGCTGTACATCGTCTGTTCTTTGTCAGTTCAGTAGGATGATATTCCGAACCCTCGCCGTTTTATCCCCAGTTTTATCTGATATGCTCAGAATTAAATAACATTTATTGATGCTTCAGTAATGTGTCAGTTTTAGTCCTGGTGGGCAGGCTGTCGTCTGCCACAGTGCTCTCACTGACAAAAACCAGCACACGGTGCCGACATGGTTCTTTTTTCAAATGAAGACATTTTAGAAACTCTTCAAATCTCGGTAGAATGGCTGCTGCTGCGGGGGGGGCTGACAGTGCAGTAGGAAGTGTTGCACTTCTCTGCTGCTGACAGACTGGAGCCAGTCTGCTCTGACTCCACTGTCGGATCTGCATACGAGGCAGTGTGCCAAACCACACTGTCTGTGGTCAGATGATCACGGAGGAGGAGTTGGGGGAGACAGAGGGGATGCAAGAAAACATCTGTGCTATGTAGAAGGAAGAAGCGAGGTCAGAAAGCTAAAACTGGGAATAAATGCCTGGCAGATGTAAGCATGGACTGGATGCCAACAACATGTACTTTAGGCACATGGTGTACAGAAAGTAACAATCTTTTCTTAATGCTGAAGGAAGGAAAATCCACCAATCCCAACCATCCGCCCCATATACAATCACGGTACCCTTCTCAGTCTTCTACGCACTTTGTTTTTTTTATATCATACACTATTTAAAAGCCTAAAACTATTTATTCACAACCTGTTACTTCCTTCCTTCATCCTTATATTTATCAAAAATGTCCTGCTTTATTTCCACGGTCATCGTGCGTTTCTTCCTCTCTCTACCATCCTTACCACTCACTCTCTTAGGACTCATCACTATTATGAAGAATAATGCACAAAATAGAGAGACAGTCACGTAGATAACGCAAACACCATCCGGAAGATTCCCGGGAGATGCGTACAGAAGTCGACGAACATGTGAAGTGAACGAGTGAGGCGGGGTGGGCTGCTCCGAGTGCTCGGCCACCCAGTTTTGGCGTGGAATGACCAATAAAGCTCATTCTTCTTCTTATTCTTTGGAAAGGTTGATAAACAGTGACAGGATTGTGATGTATTTATTTCCTGATATAGCTTTCATGGTTATTGGAGTTCTTAAGTGGAAAAAATGTTGCTGCGACAGCAAAATTTGTAAACAGAAACGGTGCTGAAGCAATCATGAAAGGTCCAATGGTTAAAGGCTGCCATTTTGAATTGAACAATGACTCCGTGCTCTCTATACTAAGTATAACTGCTACTGTAGTTCCTGGCTGGCAGAGTCATTTGAGAAAAGCTACAATTACCTTCAGCGTCAGAAAGAAACTGAAAACAGCTGGGTGTTTTCCTCCCTGGGAATGTAATTGATTGGGCGCCACAGAACGACACACCTACTGGTCCATCCAGTCCCACAGCTAATTATTACCTAGCTAAGAGAGTAGAGTCTACCTGAATGTTGTGCCCGAATGAAATATTACATGCCAGTGTGTAATAACTATATACAAGATGCTGGAACAAAATATTGTATTTTCTTAAACTGTGTCTGTGACAGTAAAGCATTTTGGAATGGAGGTTTTTACATATGAAAACAGGTAACAGTCTTCATAAAGTCCATGCCTAAGACCAGGGGTGCCCCATAAGTTGAATGGGATGTACCAGCAGTGTATTTGCAATTGCAAACCATGTCCCTGGAGTTAATGTTTGCAGGTGGCACACTGTGCAGATTATATTTTACAATCTAAAGGATACATTAAACTAAATGTCAAAGTACTGCTTGTATGGAGTCAGGGTTGTTTTTTCTGCTTCATTTCATAGGATGAATGAAGAAATGTCAAGCTCACAAAATCAAGCACTAGGTGCCCCATATTGTAAAGTATGGCTATAATCAATCTTTATGTATAGACGTCTGGAGTATTTCTTCAAATATACATGACATATCGCACAAAAATTCTTCAAATATACATGACATATCGCACAGAAATAAAGCAGTACTTACTTTTTTCCAACTGATCATATTTACAACAACGGCTATCGTCTACTGTTCCTGTCTCTGACATATCTTTAAACAGCCCACGTGCTGAACGCTCTCACCCTAAGATATAAAAACACCTTTATAAGATTATGTAGATTCCAAGCTAAATTCACATTCCGTCAGATTGAAAAAAAAATCTCGAGCATTTCCAAAAAAAGGGAATAGATCATAAATGTACCGTAAAAACTATTATACAAGAATTCATGTTGACGTCAGAGTTAGACAAGTGTCTTATAATCAGAGAATCCAGGTGTGGTTTCACCTTGACGGTGAGCTTCTCAGAAAACGTCAAATCAATAAGCATTAGCTGACCTAGGTTGAATTTATATATGTATACAGTATATAGTTACTCAGACACTGCTGCTACCTTATATACCTTTATGTGCCGGCACACTTGCTAAGAAGGCTAAAGTACAATTAGAGAGCTAATGTTTATGTCAAAGCGAAAAGGAAAACAGACCACATCAATATTAATCTTTTCAAGAAAAGACCATTAGACCAATCGTGTATGACTTTCTATTCCTGTGAGCTCTCAGACAGAGCGTTTAGTGTTTTCAGTTTGTTTGTTTGTTTACAACTTTTTGACATACCTCGGACATATTAAAATACACGGGCAATGAAGGTTAGAGTCTTAATGTGGCTAATCTTAGAATAATATTTCTAAAGCAAATATAATAGTCCTTTCAGACTGAATGCAGTAAAAGCTGTGTCCTTGCTTCACCAAGGCTGTCAATATACATCGTCATGTTTCTACAGCAGCCTGATCCAACAACAGCACTGAATTAAAAAAAAAAAAAACCCAACAACAACTACAAAAAGTACTACTCACAACCATGTTTCTACAGCAGCCTGATCCAACAAAAGCACTGAATTAAAAAAAAACAACAACAAAAAGTACTACTCACAACTTTCAGGTAAGTACATCAGAATGTTTCAAAATTTGTTTTACTATAACAGCAAAGACATGTCCGTTATGTGTCT
This sequence comes from Cynoglossus semilaevis, assembly GCF_000523025.1. Lineage (NCBI taxonomy): Eukaryota > Metazoa > Chordata > Actinopteri > Pleuronectiformes > Cynoglossidae > Cynoglossus > Cynoglossus semilaevis. Next base: position 933,167 of record NC_024325.1, on the reverse strand, counting down.
TAAGAGACAATCAATAATTATAGCTTTATCAAGTATAGAGCTAATTATAAGTTAAAAATTATCAAGGCCTTGCAATTTGGTTTTTTGTTCCCCAAAAACTAGAAGAACATTTGAAAGGGATTGGATTTCAGTCCTTAGGTCGAGGCAATACGCAGGTTGTGACCTAATGCTAAAGACTCTCGATGGCTCGGTTGATACTAAAGATCCCTATCAGTTTGATATTGGTAGAAATTTCAGGATCGAACATCGGAAAACAACAACCATAACCTGTCCGATCCGATACCTAGCTACTCAAGTTAACTTGAGCGACATGCCGCTAACATGGACACCATCACCTCAGCAACAGCAGCATGTTGGTGGAGAAAAGAAGGTATTGGGTTGATATGGGTATCAGCAGATACTTCAAGTTGCAGTTTTAGTATTTGATGTAAAAAGTTGTTTAGAGCCATCCCTACTGAAGACACTCCGCAGTGTTCGCTTTGAAGGACTTCTGTAATGGAAACACGGTCTGCAGTGCTCAGACATCAATGGAAGATTTGAGGATAGAATTACTCTACCCAACAGGACATTATTCTCTTTGTCTTTCCCCGCAGGCTTAAGGGTAGTTAAGGTTTATTTTAAGGAGAGGTACACTATATGAGAAGAAATTTGATCTGTTAACACATCATTTACAAAACAGTTAATATAATGTCCCCAAAAAGTTCCCCAATAATTCAATGGAACAAGTCCAGTGGTGGACTTTCTTGTACCGTGCCTCATTCATCACAGCAAATCTTCAAAACATGAATTAGACACTAAAGGTGATTTTAAAAAATGTAATGATATATGAAATAAGTATATGAATAATATTTGAGAGCTGTGTTGAAGAGCTGGAGGTAACGCCCCACCCTCGGCAGCTTTGATGAAGGTAATAAACCACCCATGGCTGCGATCTCTGTGCTCTGGAGATAAAGGAAAACATAATTACCTCACATTAAGAGGCTGTCATTGAGCTTTAGGCTACTCGGCTACTCTCTTTGTATTTTTTTTTTTTTTTTTTTTTTTTTTTTTTTTTACTTTTCATGCTCATTTGTCCTCAGCCTATACGGCCGTCATAACTGTTGCCAAGGCCGAGGGTGTTTCTTTGTTTCCTTATCATTTAATTGATCGGAGGAACAATCTGTAATAATTAATTATTTCTGAGCAAATACACAAGTTATTGAGCACAAATGTGTAATAACACCATTTTCAGCTCAGGGTTGGTATTTCATTAGAATGAGAGCTGTTACCTTCCAGATACATGTTTGATTTTTTTAAATTTAAATATATATCATATTTACTGAACATGAGTATATGTTGTTGAGTCCTGTTTTTATTCCTTTGGAAACAGATGTCATTCCCTTTTGTTGGTTTGTGAGTATCAATTGAATAGTAATTATCCCACATATATATTTGATTAGAAGAATATATGATGACACTTGTGTCACAAAGAAGAGTTTTTTTTGTGTGTGTGATAAAACTAACTAACCTTAGTGGGAGTCCTGTAAATCACTGCATCACAGCTGAGTTTAGCTGCACTCTAGAAAACCCTCATCCACGGAGAGTAAGCCAGCCGTCACATGCCACTGAACCACAGTAAACATCTCGCGCACACGCGCGCACTGCAGAGAGAGCAGAGCCATTTTCATTAACAGAACCACTGGCACACCCAGGCCAGCTGGTCTCTGAGTCGACTCTGAAACCGCACATCTGGTGTCAATGCTCTGTTAGAGGGGAGCCATCTGGTTGGATGGTGGGAGGAAGAGACAGGATATGTGCCTCTCTGTGTCACACACGCGCGCGCGCGCACACAAAAAGAAACAGTATAAATAAAAGATTAGAAATGATTGACAGAGAATGATTTTTTTTGTTTCATTTAAATAAAGAAAAAAGACAAATCTGAATTTCATACCAATATTTGTTGCATCGGAACAATCAAAACTCTGATATGTGTATAACAATGTACTGTATATTTTAATTGCATATATGTATATATACATATATGCATATATGTATATAATTAAATATAATTAAATATATAACATATTATATGAAAAAATGTTATCGCAGAAAGGCAAATAGCAGCAGCTAATCCAAAACGTGGAATTAATAATATTATGGAAAGGATAATATGCAAAAGCGTAACTTCAAATTATTTTCATGGAGTTGAAAACATCAAGAGTGCCTTTCAAAACTTGAGTGAAGTGTCCTCAACAATATTATAAAGTCAGCAGGGTTGTCCACACTTTTTTTTGTGTGTGTCATTGGAGCTACACTTCCAATGACCAGGCTTAAATGATCCACCAACATTGGTAATACCAAATATATATTTACTCATATAAACTGAATATACTTAATATATACATAATACATTGAGATACTTTGATTAAATACATGTACTTCTACACCGCGATCTACTTATTGGGCACGCCTGATCGACAATCCTTTTAGATATATATATATATATATACACATATACATGTATTACTGTTATTGCAGCAAGGGCATTTAAAAAATGAATCTGTCTGTCTGTGCGCTCTGCGTGCATTAGTGCTCTCTTTTAAGTAAAAGGATTAGATGTCAAAGTCAGGTTAGCTCGTGGAGCGTTCGGAGATAATGGCAATGAGCAGATAGCATGTTTATTGGCTCCCACTTTTGACAAAACAAGAGTCTTCTCGGCATACATAATGCTCCCTCAGCATTGTCCTTTGGCTTGTGCCGGGAAATGAATATTACATAAACTCATAGAAACATTAATAATGTTAAAAGGCCTACGTGTGACAGTGCAGTGCATTGTTTAGTGTCCCTGTTCTTGCAATCATGCTCACTGTAATGTTACACACTGTTTCAGTGCTTACCGCTCTGTTTGGATTACAACATCAGTCGCTGAAGACACAACATACATACATACATATATATATTTATATATATATATATACAGTATATATATATATGTATATATTATCTTTTCATTAAATTGTCATTTGTGTCTATAAAGCAGGTTATACATATATATGAATATATATATTTATATATATACTGTATATATAAATATATTATATATATTTATTTTGATATAATTCTGAAATGAGAAATGTGCCTTTTACCATCAGGTTTGCATTGAGTTCAATTAATAGTGTTCATGCTAGATGGCCGTTCTAGCACCACACTCCCTATGTTTAACAACGCTTTTGAGTTGTTGGCCAGTACGACTTTGAACCTTAACTATGAGAAGATGAAACCACGTTGTTACCATCAGCCCTGAACAATTATGAAGATAGAAGCAAATGGTGAAATTTGCATAAAAGTATTGTTTTACACTAAAGTGATTTTAGCTCTAAAACAGATAGAGTACGTCTGGCATTTCTGAAATAAATAAAAAAAAAATCCCGTAATGCATTTTTTTTTTTACTTAAATGGCTCACAGACAAGACAGAAAGAGTAGAACGTTATATCTTATACAAAGGCAGTGAGGCTCCTATAATCTGATAACGCAGTTTCCTAAAAAGAAAGTCAAGACCGTACAACAGAAATGCACTCTGCTCACGTGGCCTGACCGCTGTAGACTCATCAGCCACAAGTTTAAGGTTCTCTGCCCGGGTCTCATCACCTTTCACCCGAAAGAAATAAAAATATGTGATGCGCATTTAGCTCCAATATTTGTGTCAATATGAGGTAAAAGGGCAAAGACGATGAAATTGGACAGACCGGCAGTAAAGCACTCATACTGATAAGGCTTACAGACATTCATACACACTCACAGACACACACACTAACATTGCCTCCTGCCGCCAGCGGCTGGCCGAATAATGCTTTTATTATCCTTGATCGGAATTCAAGCTACAGCATTATCCACTTACAGTTATTAATGCTGCAGCTCTCTGAGGAGAACAGGGCAGCCATCGAGGGAGGGATACAGACCACACGTATGAATGCTGACATAAAAGACGCCGCTGTTAGGAAGGAAGAAAAAAAAAAACAAACTTACACAGTCACCCCCAAATACACACACACACAAAAACCTCAACCCCTAAATCTCTGAAAAGACATTTCCTTATCATACTAACGATAAAAATGGCATCTCCTCAGATTTGATCAAACTGTACTTGACGCTTGATTAAACATAACATAATTGCGACCCTCAGGGATAGACAAAGAAATTAGAATACTTGTTTTACTTTTGACATAAATCCACGTGCCTGTTAATGATGTGAAAGTGAATTAATACAAGTTCAACTGCTGTTGTAAAAATGTAACATTGAAATATTGACTAGAAAAACATACATTTTTGGCACCGAAGCAATAAAGAAAAAAACAAACAAAAATTAAATTCTTAACTCCCTCTCCAAAGTTACAGGAAATACAAACTACCTACCCTCTATTATCAAAGCTTTAAAACGCATGACAAAAAAGAGGCGTTATTACTCTTACTCTTTTTTTTGTAATATATTATCAAAGACAATTAGTATTGAATAATTTGCTTCATTTTGTGTTTTGCTTTTAAATTACACAACCCCCAAAAATGTGCTGTGTAAAGGAGAAGAAAAAAGGTCTGCACACTACATCAAATGGGTGCCACCTACACAGGTGACCTTGAATTGACAATTATGAATACACGTGAGTGGGATTTTTGTTGGAAAAAAAAAAAAAAAAAGGGGGTGCTTGTATTTTTAAAAGACGAAAAGACTAAATAAAAACAGACACATCACCAATAGAACGTCAAAAAAAAGTAATGGTAAAATCTATTCAGCTTTAGCTAAAATATTGTAAATTTCACCATTTATATCAGCGGTGTCAAACATACAGCCCGCGGGCCAAATGGGCCCACCAGGTCCGACTGATCACATGTACCACTGATCAGATGTAAAGTTAGACGAGTATTGAGACGGCAGAAAATGGTTACTGAACAAAACAATCACTCAAATCAAATATTGGATTATAAAATACTGCATAAAAAAACCTACAGCAACATCTGGATGGAAAGTATTACAGTTCAGTACAGTTTCAGCTTCGGTTTGCCATGTCCTTTGTGTATTTTTATTGTCTCTCTCAACTCCCACATTTAATACTGTAACCACAATAAACATATACAAAAACCATCTACAACAGCGCCGGCTCTGATACTTTTATACACTGCACGTTACAATAAGATACAGTCATTTAAAAAAATTATAAATATTTCTTAAAAAAGTAGAAAACTAGACCTTTCAGGCGACCTCATTTGAATTCCTAGTGTAGAAAACTAGACCTTTCAGGCGACCTGAATTCCTAGTGTGACCCCAGATGGGGTCTCGACCCCAAGGTTGAAAAACACTTTGTCCATTCAAAGCAGAGTCTTCACGCTCCTGATGTCATACTCCTACGCCGCAGCCCAGCTATTAGTACATGAGCTTAAAACAACTACGCACGGCTAGCACAACGCGTCTTTGCCGGTCAGCATGTTTTTACCACAATAAAGGACGACATCACCGATGCAATTTTTAAAGTTGTGCTCAGCCAAAATTTCGCTGGGAGGTGAATCATGTACTAATTCCAACTCAACATACTTAATCATTAAAGAGCACCCCATCAAGAAAGAGCAGCCGTAGCTGCAGCAGAGATAGCTACCGTAGCACAGGGACCCAACAGCCGTAGCTGCAGCAGAGATAGCTACTGTAGCACCAAGGAATGGAGTACGGATGGTAATATTAAACAGGCGTCTGAAAAGTGCAAACCGTTCACAAGGACAGTGAAAAGGCCACGGCAACAAAAGATAAAAAATCGCAGAGTTCGTGACTAACCTCTTTTTGTGGTTTAAAACGAACAATCTGGCCAAATAATAATGCAGTTGGAAATGTGTTGCATTCTCACCATACAGGTGCTACTGCTCGAACTCATCTCTCCCAGCTTTGCATAATTTGATTAGGTTCTGTAAAGCTATAAGAAGAAGTGTTTGTTAATGCATTTTTTTTATTTTGTTTTCCAAAAGATGTCAAACGATTATTGTAAGACTTAGAGCTGTTTGTTTACCTGAGGTCTAAGAATGCACAAATTAAAGATGATATGTTACGTTATCTTATTAGTATTGCCATTCAAACCAGATAATTGTATCACCATCGCCTATTAGGACCAGATAATTACTACTTATCTGTGTTGAAAAATCCGTATCTTCCCGATTTGCATATGTAACATAACATAAGGTATAAGCTCTGTGTTCGGTAATTGATTTATGCTGTCTGGATTCATCTGCGTGTGCAGAGATTGCATGTATATACAGTGTAGCATTGTCTTCCTTCTTACATGAATATTTCAACCTGGGGTTGTCTGAGACTAGCAGCTTTGCATGACTAACAGGAGCACAGGATACGTAGTAAGGGAGTGGTTGATTGGGAGAGATTTGAAGCAAAAGCAAAGCAGTAACTGTGGCTGAATCTGACTTTGAAAAGTCAGTCATAAAAGTAGACAGAAAGAAGGGAAGGTTGAGCTCTGAGGGAAGGCAGTGGTAGGAATGCTAAGCCGACCCCCAAACGTATGCACACAAATGGCACGCCGACACACTGATGCTAACAAATAAATACATTTTAGCCAATACTACTAACTGTTCATTCAACTACAGTTTAAACGGCTCACACTGCAGCGAGAAATATTGTCAAAAAAGGGCAGCAACGGGTTGGATTCAGGAAGTTGGGCTCTTGTGGCACAAAAGCATTTTTTCTCTGTGGTGTAGATGTGTTGCATTAGAGTTGTTACTGGAAGTGTTTATGTTTGCACAAATAGTTTAACTACGCACGTATACATTAATGTTTGAGAGTTAAAAGGCGCCTGGGGATTGCGATGTGGCAACGTGTTGTACGGAACAGGGGAAAAGTAATTTATGGCTGAGAGATGTTTGGCTGGCTTATTTCAGAATCCATTTAGATTAATTAAGTGTTGCTAAATGTGGTGCTACAGAGTTCAGATGCATTCTGATTATTAGCAGTTTATTTTTTTTTTTTTTCCTAGTCTGCTCAAAGGCCACTAATAGTCTGAGTGAATCTGAGCCCGGCTGTTCTAATGGCAGGAGAGAAGCATGTGTGGCTGTCGGCCGGTACAGAGTGAATTAGCGGGTGAATGTGTCTGTCGGCTCGCTAATGCAAACACCCTCGTGTGTCAACATGAATCAACAACACATACATCAGGACACAGAATGCACCTAACTGTTGTTGTTATTTCAACACGGGAAGAGTTAGTTAGACACAGATGAGGCCGTTCAACACTTTGCCACCCTCTCAGGGTCAGATGACTGCGTCAGGAGACAGATAGTTTTTGCTAACTGTTGTCCCTTTGGTAGTTGCAAATAGTCGCTGTTACATTACATTACATTGCAGTTTAGCTTGTAATGTATGAGATTTCTGTTTGGCCATAAATGTACATTTAAATTTGTTCAGTTTACATTTGATTTCTGTGTAGTACCCTTATAAAATGTGGAAAAGCAAACATTGAGAATATGACATTAAATTGTTTTCACCTTTTCTCGTATCTATTGATAAGATACTGTAATTTTAAAAAAAGAATATAAGTACTTGTAAAAGTAAATTATCAGTTTTGTTTTTCAATTACTAGACTTTTCAGGCGACCTCATTTGAATTTGTAGTGACCCCACATGGGGTCCCGACCCCAAGGTTGAAAAACACTTGATGTCCTGATGTCATACGCCGCAGCCCAGCTATTAGTACAAGAGCTTAAAACAACTAAGCAGAGCTAACACAACACTGTTTTACTAAAGTTTTTTTATGTTTTTGTTACTATTAAAAAGCTACAGTTAAATAGTTTGTAGTTACTAACAAAATACTAACAGAATAAAGTCTAAACGATGTTGTATTTTTTGGAATTGTAACGAACCTTCAACGATGATGTGGTATTACCGGTCCCCAGTAACGGCTGATACGGGTCGACTAATAATGTAAAATGATTGTGAAGTTGTGATCCTAAATCCAGAAATTATCTTGGTCCAATCCCTTTAGTAATTTTTCATTAACAAAACCCTTGTGCCTTCCAAACTTCATATAACTTCAGAGGCCAACAGCAAATACTAAATCAGTTTCCTTAGTTGGCATAACGTTATAAAATTAACACTAAGCATTTTTTAAAATAAAATTAAAGAGCCAATAATTAAAGTTAAGCTAAAACTTTTCCAATATCCGTCTCAATCCGGTGGGTATTCCTTGAAAGTGAGTTGCTCCAGCAGCTACAGTGAGTTAAAAAGGCAGGAGAGGTGACTGTCACCCCTTTGTCATTGGCAGATGTGTGAGATCCAGATCACATCCACATCCTGGGGCAAGGCTAAAAAGAACACTGCCGATCATAAAGTGCATCATCTGCTGACTATCGCCGTGTCTGTTGCCAACAGAAAGCAGATGCACGGGATGTGAGCGTAAACCAACAAACCGGATTGTTTTTACAGGCCTTTACGACCAACCTGCGACAGCTGCCTCCCCACCTACCATCCATCATTGGTAAATGATGATGTGTGTATTTGCCTCCTCTGTATATGCATTTTTTGCAGACAACGACAAAAGGCTGTCGAGCTCTGGGGCAGGACTGATTTTCCACAGGCGCCCATGGAGAAAATCTCGGCTGGATTCAGAGCTTCTGGGCTCTTCTTAAGAGCAAGACGGCTGGAGACAGGCCTGGTGGTTTTAAGCAGATTAATTAGGGCCCTTGAATCATGCACACTACAAACTGCATCTCGCTCTAGTGCTCCGATAGACATGCACAACCATATTGCAGACGCACACACAGAGAAAACACTGCTGGAGGGCCATGAGTCTGCCGATGCAATCACTCATTCTCTGTCTCCAGGGTTAGTCCAGTAATTATACAACCCCCCCCCTCTCCTTCTCCTCTGTGCGTTATGCACTTTTTGCCTCGTTCTCACTTTATTTCTGCTTAGAAAACACATTTCCAACTAAGTCTGAGTATTTTCGAGGAAAAAAATAAAAAACGTTACACCACATTTTTAGATAGATTTTCTTTTTTTTTTTAATTCTATCGTGAAATAATTGTGTTGCTGTAAATTGCTTTTCTTTTCAAAAGAGACGCTCAATTACGCGAATGAGAAAAATTGTCCTAAATTCTAAAACCTCAACCCCAAAACTTCGCATTTTATGAACGCCCAGTATCTTCCACCGCTTCCTATTCAACTGCTTAATATTGTGAAGAAAAGTCGAGGGCAAAAAAAAACAATGGCCCTCCCTTTTCTTTTCTCTCCGAGTTCTCATCACCGTCATCGTTTTCATCATTACGTGAAATATAACCAAGAGCAGAGTCCCACAATGCCGTGCAAATGTCGACGCGAGTTAGCGTCAAGAAGACACAAGAGATATGCATGCATCATCTGGCCAGGAGAACATCACTTGTGGGAAGACAGCCAGAGGCCCTAAGGAGAAGTTCAGGGAAGGAGAGACAAAGACATAGACAGAGTGAGAAGGAAAAGAGAGAAAATAGAGAGGGGGGGAGTGTAGAGAGAGAGAGAGAGAGAGAGAGAGAGAGAGAGAGAGTTAAAGGAAGAGCACTGGCATTGACAGAAGATTTAGATGGCACAGAACATCTCTGAAAAGCTGAGAAGAGTCAGTAGAGACTTTTAATGAGGAAAGGAAAAAAAAAAAAAATGGAAGCAATATTCCCTGCAGCACGGGCAGGAATTAAACATGAGGCAATCAGATAAAATGGAAGCATTATACGTCGGTGCTGCGTAATCTCTACCGATTTGAGCATAATGCATAATCTCCAATGGTTCAACAATACACCATGTGCCCTAATCTTAGATTATTACTAAGTATGTGCCATTTGGATAGTCTGCGTGTGACACACAATTTCGCCGTTCGGAATATGTAAAGTGACAACAAAGACTTTTTTTCCAGCTCTCTTTGGGAAGGGGGACGTTGTTAAGGGATGTCTTCTGGTGGTGACGTGTGGGCTGCAGCAGATTCAACATCTCTCGTGTTTGCCTCCATACCCTAATACCCTTCACTGATCAGATTAATGCCCAAATGACTAACAGACAAAAGCTGGAAACATCTGTTCTGGAACACACTGTACAACTCTACCCATGCTCCGCTTTATTGGTCAGTCGTCGGCTCCCAGTCCCCATGAAGACAACATCTGCAGCGGTGGACTAATGCACTTTAGCTAGTTGAGCAGAAGAACAAACTACCTGACTCACCATAAGATCATTAGCCTATAACACAGCAGCTGGACTGGCTGTGTGACAGGATTCTTCCTATGTTTTCTGGGATTTTAAAAATGAAACTTTCTGATGGGAAATACATCAGAAAAAAAAAAAAAGTCAAACTGCAGTCATAAATACTGCCAGGTGTTATACGAGCCGTAGGTGTTTTTTTTTGTTTTCACTTCTGTTTTAATCTAACTCACAATGCCTCTTCTAGTCAGCCCCCTTCGTAGCACCTTGTTATTTGTCTGTCTTTTCTCCGGTCTGTTTTTCCGGAGTCTTTTTTTTCTTCTATTTGTGTCAACATAATGTCTTAATTAGTTGGGAGGGACAGATGACAACACATTGCTCTGTCGAATCGTAACATATTCAACTGACACCTTTACTGTGATTGGTTCATTCAGATATTACTGTACAGCTTTACTAATGTTTTTTTAAATGAAGACAGCGTCGATGAAGATTTTCAACGTACAGCACCGGAATCATGGTAGTGTCCGCTTGGTTAAAAAGGTCAGAGGTTACTTTACTTTACTTTTATTTGGTTATTCAACTGAGAAATCAACCTACTGGTATGAAAAGTAGAAGCCCCACTACTCTTAAATATAGCACTTTTTGCACTAATTTATACACTAATGGAATCCAGGTGGGACAAATAATAACATCTGGTTCTTGCAAACATTAGTTGTGATTCAGTAACAATTAAAAAAAAAAACCCCTGAAGATCCCATATACCAACAGAAAAAGAAAAAGGAGGATTGATGCAAAGGCTAAATATAAATCACGAACACAGCAACAGCCGTTTGCTGAGAGGTGCACAGTGGAAACAATTCAAAATAAACACACAGCCAATGAGATTTATGTAAATTAGTTAAGTCATTCTGATACAAATATTTGTATTTATTCCTTGTGTGTGTCTCTCAATGAACATAATTTATGTACTGAGGTGGCTGTAGCGAGGTCCTGAGGATCAGGAAATATATTCTCATGTGAGCTAGAAGGTAAGAGTTGACAAAATTTGGAATAGAACAGGAAACAGAGATTCCAACCAAAAACATAGAGGTTTATTCCTCTTCAAATTGGATATTTTTTCATTTATCCAAAGGACCTAACAATATGACATATTGTCACATTTATATTAGCCTTGACATTTTTAGATAGCTTGTCTTAGCACTTCTTAGTCCTTAACTGCAAAACTGACAGATAATGATACTTTATATTGGAAGATGCATTCATACTGTACCGAAACTAAGCTTCAAGATGGACAAAACAAGCGCTTTTTATTGGCGATGGGTTAAAAGCAGAGGTCACGTTTCGTTGTGTGCAGTGGAGCGCTGTGTCACAATGACAAATAATTCACTTTCCTTTCCTTTCCTTGACCATGCCCTGCCAAACCAAACCGACCTAAAAAGTCGGCAGACTTTGACTGGTCATGTTTTATGGATGATGGGTTGTTGTTCCTAACAAATTCATGGTGGCTCCCACACAGTTAACCTTTTCGTTACATGTATTACACATGTACATGTATTACTTAACCTTTTCGTTACATGTATTACACACAGTGTGTTTGGAGCCTTCGAAACTACTTCTAAACCCCCCTCTGTTCTCTAGAGTCGGTCGGTGCATCCATATATATATATATATATATATAAATATATATATACATATATATATATATGATCAACTGCAGAAAAATATAATCACATAGGTGAAATTTAGGTATTCAGTTAATGATTTACGACAAATCGAACCAAATCGACAAAACAGATTGTACAAATCGATCTCCGGTTTCTCTTATATCATCTCCACATCCAAACAGCCTTTTATAATAGTTACCGAACACTCAATGTGACTTTGTAAAAACACGACGATACCATTAGCTGCAGTTTCCACACACATGACAAGGACGAAGAGTTAGACCAGGAGCGGTGTCAACGCCTTCGTTCAGGTCTGCTAATGCAGGAGCTCCAGCCAGTGCCAACTCTTTAAAAAGGAGACGTATGGTCATATTTCATATTCAAATGTAGAAACATGACCGCATTAAATTAGGCCCCCGTAATGTACTGTGTTTGGAATCATAATATACTACCTTAAAAGGTAGGCAGTGACGTGTAATGAATCACTATGTGATTGATTCCTATATTGCAAATGAATTGGGCTTGGTGATCTGTGCCAAGCCACAACCCGAACATCTAAACACTACAAGGAGGATCAATCTGTAGCCATGGATGGTACATATATTAGATGTGCCTGTCAAAGGGTTAGAGTACTTTTAAAATATCTCACTGTCTCCTTGTTTGACTTACTTAAGACATTGTCAATGCACAGTTCATCATTTTAATATGGGAATAGGTATCAGAAGTTACGGCTTCACCAGGTAAAAGTCGAAACAGGACTGCTTAAGAAAAACGGCTTCACCAGGTAAAAGTCGAAACAGCACTGCTTAAGAAAAATAACAGCTTTTATTTTTTTTGTTTTGTTACAACTTTCACCACTACATCTTAGAATAATTAGCACCCTGGGCGCAGCCTCTTAGCATAATTCTTCACACTAGGCATATGTTTTCTCCAACCAACTGTAAGAAAAAGCATGAAAGCTCTTAAAGGTGTTTGTGTGGTCCAGTTAACAACAGATGCTGGCCTTTAGCTAATGTACCGAAGCTCACAATGCACAGACCTCAAAGGAGCAAAGCATGGTCTAGTAAGCACCAGATGTGAGCTCCCCATCACACATCTCTGGCCAAAAAAATGTGCATAATTTAGCCTCTCTTGTTTGCACTGCTTCAAAAACTTAAATAGAAGCAAATTAATTAAAGCATTTCAACAGAACTAGGTAAAAAAATATGCCAACAGTTTTGTGGAGTTTTGTCTAACGGATAGGCTAGCCTAGAAAGCAGAGTTTATGACTTGAAATGATGTCGAATCTAATAACACAGAAATCCGAATGGGAGACTTTTAATTGGATGTTATGGAAATATGGGAAGCAGGTAGGTGGTGCCAACTGAAAGAGGAAGATCAAAACCACAACAGTGTGCTATCTCGAAGTGTCTGCCTTGAATTCTGATCAGCTCAGTTTTACTTTATTTCCCTATTTTCTCACTCAGACTTTGGATGGATGGATGGATGGATGGATGGATGGATGGATGGATGGATGGATGGATGGATGGATGGATGGATGGATGGATGGATGGATGGATGGATGGATCTATGGATGGATAGATAGATAGATAGATAGATAGATAGATAGATAGATAGATAGATAGATAGATAGATGGATGGATGATGGATGGATGGATGGATGGATGGATGGATAGATAGATAGATGGATGGATGGATGGATGGATGGATGGATGGATGGATGGATGGATGGATGGATGGATGGATGGATGGATGGATGGATGGATGGATGGATGGATGGATGGATGGATGGATGGATGGATGGATGGATCTATGGATGGATGGATAGTTAGCATCCACAGGCATCCGACTGAAATAGTGAAAAATGCATCCCTTTACCGATTATTGGAAAATAACTTGACATTTTGTTTTACATATAATAGTATTGGCCAGTTCAGCGTTTGTCCTAACTTTAACTCATCCTATTAAAAGTCCCAATAAATGTCTGGTGTGTGTGATCGCTCATCAAGATAATTACTGCAGTGCACGAACACTAACACAATCCTGACAGTAGATTTATTCAGCGCTGGTTGCCTTTGGACTGGGAAGGTTTAATTGATGATTGTCTGGCTGAGTGACTACTTCTAATTCACTTAGCACAGTCAGACACCGGGCGGACTTATCTACTCTGGAGTTTTGTGCCCATGATCCTCATGTCCACCCACATATCAACCAACACCTTCCTTCAACACATCACAGAGATTGTTTTTCTTTCTTCTTCTCTCCACTTAATAGTTTGAGCGATCTTTTTTAATTCTTTTAACAGCCACTTACGCTGATGATTAGTGCCAGTCTGCTGTTGGCCCGGTCTGCTGCACTGGTGTTTGCTGGCATCCCTGCTTACAGACAGCAAATGACCGAACACCAACTACAAAGATGTAAAGTGTTTGTCTGGGAGGTGGCTGAATGTGAACATACACCCTGACAGACAAGGTTGGCCATTACAGTTGTCCTACTGTTGTCTCATTTCGGAGCTGAAGTGCTTTCACCAGCATGAGATCATGAGTCAAGAACACACACTCCCCACCGCCCTCCCAGGAAAATGTGAGGACGTAAAAAAACATTTGGACGCTAGTAAAATGGACCATGAGCGCCAAACACACAATTAGTCCTAATTATCCAAAAGATAATAAAAAGTCTCCCTAAAAAAAATAGGACTCCTTTGTTAGGGAGACGGCAGATGTTACCACTTGTTTTGCAAACTGGGATTTTTGGGGATTTAAATATAAAATTAAAAAAGCTGAATTGAAAAGAGATCAAACATTCAATTTAAATTTTTGGTGCCAGTAACAATATGACCCTACGGAACCAGTTCTGACTTTGATATATATATATATATAAAAAATATTGAATATCAATATATTTGTAACCACAATTCAGTTGAAAGATTATTCTGGCTGTATCCTGCTTGTGAATTCAGTTTGACGCATGATGAAATCGAGAGAGCTGTTCACCATAGGTTAATGTATTCAGGTGACATCTTGTCTTGAATGAGACTCAGACCCTTGAAAAGATACAGTATATAAAGCCACACACTGACATTAGGTTCCCCTGATGAACTATAAGCCACCGAGAAAATAAGCAGCAGTTGTCAAAATGCAAGCTATGTAAGTGCGGTGGATGTAAGAGACTAAAAAAAAAAAAAAAAGAATAATTACAACTATCATAATTACTTACCATTTACCACGCATTGGAAAAAAAAATTAATGTACTTCTTTAAAAGCAAATGGTAAGTCGGGGAGAATACATTAAATGAAATCCTTAAGGGCTCAATAACACATTTCGAGGTTAGAAGTGTTTGGAACAAGTGCATTTCGCAATGTGTGTAAGCAACAGTACAACCTTCACATGCCATGCAACGGTACCCTACCAATCCAAACGTATACATGCTTTAGCACTTCAACACAAGACCCATAAATAAAGACATGAATAAAGCACACCGACATGTCGTACGTAGAGATGAGGGCAGAAGAAGCAAGTGAATAGCTTCAATATAAACAATACAGATTCCGGGGTACTCAGCTGCATCTTAACATAACCTTCCACCTCAAACAATGATGCTGCTTTACAGTTAGTTCTGATGCCAACACTTTAAATACTGGGCTAATGTACTTAGACGTAAGAGCCCGTCTATGAAGAAAGATGAAGAAAATGATGTAATGATCTCTACCTTTTACCAGCTTATAGTTCATTATCCTGCATTTATACTGAATATTCTGCTGAGTGAACACCCTAATGCATACAGTACAAAAGTCTGGTGCAGGAAACCAGTGCTGTTAGTGGGAATGGTAACTGCACAGTTACAGTCAGTGTTCGGTTGTACGTGCACAAGTTACGTATGGATGTGTATTATTTAGTTAATTCATTGTTTATTTGACAGGGACAAACCCGTTGCTAAATAGGTTGAATAAATGTAGACGTCTGCATAGGTAGGGTTTCCACTATTTTGTCGTTATTTTTTTCAGTTATATCTTCGGGAGCAGCAGAATGACAGCCACTGTCATACACTAACGTTAATGTCCTCCTAATGGGCCGCTTCAGTTGTACCTTGGATTTTATACTTCACCCAGACTCCTTCTACTGGATGTCTATGCTTTCAACAGAGGACAGCGAGGAGAGCTTGAGGCCACGAGAGAAAAACACTTCGCAGACCACACAATCCATGTCATGTATAACTGGCACCATTCTTCCTGTAGAATGCGGTTCGATTTGTCTCTAAGTGCTAAGTCCACAATAAGTTCGAAAAGTACCTGTATCTGATGACAAAGTCAGATGGAAAATGGAAACCGCAAAGCTAATTTTTGTATTGCTTGTCAAAGTTAGTGACGAGGTTAATGTTTTTCCTATGATCCCGATCGTCTTGCTTAGTGTCTTTTCCCTTTCAGAGAAAGCACTAATAAATGCGCTAATTGAATCGCAAAGGAATAAAATGTAGGTGGATTGATAGAAGGTGCTAACAACTGCTCATTAACTGCTCAAAGCATGTTTTAAACAAATGCTCGACATTTAAAAGTCTCCGAGATCAAGATTTGTGAGCCACTGAAACCACTGCTTTGTGAAAAGTGAGAACTCCACAGTAAGACTTTCTGAGTTGCTCCCTTCTGCCCCTTACATTTCTTTCATGTATTTTTCTGTACTTTTTGATTATTAATGTTGTTATTGAAGTGAGAACTCCACAGTAAGACTTTCTAAGTTGCTTTGATTATTAATGTTGTTATTACTGTATACTGTATTTATTTTGTTAATAATCTTTAGAATTCTTGCTCTGTCAATCCTATATTATCTTCATGTACAGCAGTGGTTCTTAATTATTCTGTCACACCCCCACACACCCCCCGGGACAGAAATGTTTTCACGCCCCCCGTACCCTCCGACCCACACCCCAGCAAATTGAAATACTATTGAGAACCTAATAACATGTATATTTTTTATCTGTACAAACCACTGTATGAGTTGCTGCCACCTAGTGACTGGAGGCTTGTTATCATTCATGCATTACAGCAGTGGTACACTTAGGTCCATATGCATGCCATAATCCATTGGAAGCGCCTGACGCCAGCACCTTACCGCGCCACCCGGGGGGTCCGCCCCACTATTTGAGAAGCACTGCGACAGTGCTTATTCATTTTTTGTTTACGTTCATTTCAAACTACCTCAAACTTTGTGTACTATGTGGACTTGAGTGTTGTCCCTGTCCACTCTTTAGCTTAAAAAAACATGAACCTTAAATAAGAAATATTCCCCATATCCAACGATATTGAACTTTAAAGATGAACACATTTTATGTCTACATCCCATCACATGTTCGTCTGGCATATCTGCATAATTTACGCAATTCAAGCTTTGCTAACTCCTGAAACAGCTGAACTGTTTTAAGCACACCAGGGATGAACGTCGCACCTTCAGATTCCGGTCCTGTCTAACTGAACAACACATAAAATGCATAATGAAGCACCAAACTACAACTCACACAGCACAAATATTCCCAAAAGAGCAGCATCCCTCTCATTAGTTATATTTTCTAAACCACTGGTCGAGCACAATTCAACGTCCCATTTGGAAATTTGAGGACACGTGCATGGACTCATACGGAAACAAACCATCAAAGCCTCTCAACGGTACTTCCATCTATCCTCTATCTTCCTAAAATGAATATGTATGAGAAAAGTAAATGCATTAAAGTTTAATCTTTCACTTTTTACATTATCATGATAAGGGTCTTTTAATGGTCTCTGGTGACTTTACTGCAACCCCATCCCTACTCTGCATCCTTATGGGCCTAGGACCAAAGCAGGGGTGAGGAAGAGATAGAGAGACAAAAAGAGGAGGGGTGGTGAGCAAGAGGTGGGAGAGAAGGAAGGAGAGAGAGAGTCTGTGCAGAACTATCTTATACTTGTACTACGGTGCTATCAGGCGACCTTGTCGCTTTCATTTCATCTGGGAAGATTCTTATATAATTTTCAGCCAGTAATTTGTTTACAAGATGGTGGTAATTAATTGCACCTTGTACAAAAACAACAGATGTGGTCATTACTAGGGAGCACTAGTTTGGATGGGAATTTTAAGCAGTAATTATATAAATAAGTTTAAGTGTACTGTATTTTAGTGTACTGTGTTTTATTTCTTAAATGTCATTTTTATGGGACCAAATTTGTAAGTAAAGCATCTTTAAATTTATGGCACTGATATAAGAGTGAGTTATCCACGCTAGTGTAAAAGGGAAGAAATGGTAAAGTTATGTAAAATAAAATAAATAAAATACTGTGACAACAGCTTCACTATTATATATATAAATACTTTACTGTGATGTTTTTTTATCATACACCAAAGAAAGTACTACATTTACTACACTGTCTCACACCATGTAGACAGACAACCATGTCCTCGTATTGGACTGTATCGTCTCTGGACATTAGTTTTTCCAGTGCAATTCACCAACATTTTTTTTTTTTTTTTGTGAATTATACTTTAAGCGTCTAAAGTGGAAAAGCCAATAAAACGAGGAGAGGATGTTGTGCACAAAAAGACATTTCCTTGATGCTATTAGGTGGAAGGCTTTTACATTTTTTAGTGTTTATGAAAATGCCAGAGACTGCATTGTTTCCAAAGCTCTTTCAAAACACTTATATATATATTCAAATCCTACTTTACCTTTGTCAGAATTCATGAAAAACGATTTCTTAATAACTCAATACCTCAACTATATATCAAAAAATTTGGGTATTCACCAACAACAATACACTACAAAAGAACAACATGTAGCCAAAACAATTACTCATCTTCTACCACCTGATCCTTGGTAGGTCTATGATGGAAGCTAGAACCAATCCCAACTAGCAATGGGTGATGCCTGCCCAAAGCCCAAATACAGTATAGATACAGGAAAAAAATTCACATTTCTACTTATGGTCAAACTACTTTGTAAGCTAGTCACCAAGCCTAATGTTTTGGGGGAAACTGGAGTCCTTCAAAAGGCAACCTGTGCAGGCAAAGAAAGAACACGGAAGCCTCATAAAGCTCAGTATCCGCTGGGACTCAAAGCAGTGTTCTCCTTGCTGTAGGGCAAGAATGCTAATCACCCTTCCACCACAAATCATCCATGTCACAAAAAAAGATGTACTAACTTTATAGGATCACTGCAGCTACTGCATCGGAGAACTAACAATGTGACAAAAAGCTTGTTGAGTTCACGCTATTTTTGCACTGGAGATGAGATGCTCCATAGACCAAAATCCACCAACTCTGTAAAGCAAAATTTTGAGCTTTAGTTTTGAATATATCACATATATATCACAAATATATTACAAATATAAACAAACATACATCTACCTCCTGTCTTTTTGTTCTGTTTTTTTTTTTTTGTCATTAGTAGGAATGTTGATTTACCCCAATTACTCATGATGAATCATTCTTAACAATGCCCACAATTAATCATGATTAATCATTTTAAATGTTAGGAAGCCCTTCTGATCACCATGCACTGTATAAAGTGTCATATATCCTCCGTCTGTCTAAGGTTTTGTTGAATTTACCATCATATCCATCATATCTGAGATCAGCAACCGAACAGCAACGGAGACTCCGTGGGTGTTGTGCATTAACATGAGTGTATATTTGTGAACGTCTAGGTGTGTTTATCTTTTAGCTGGCAAAATAACAGCTCATTTCAGCACATGATATAAATGTGAATAGCCTAGAGCATCTCTCTCTCTCTCTCTCTCTTACACATCTCTCACCAACACAGACCTGAGATAACTGGCTAGGCTGTAAATAAAAAATAAAAAAGAGTAACTTAGGTCACTTTCTCTCCATCCCCTAAGCAACTCATAGCCCTGTCCATCCATTATTTAAGAATGCCATCAAAATAAGTTTAAATAACATTATGCCCACACTGCACAGGCCTCTCTGACGGCATCAAATTCTACTTACACAATCCTCTTCTAGTTTATGAGCCTCTCTGACGGCATCAAATTCTACTTCTAGTTTATGGTATGAAATTGAATTTGTATTTGTGACACAGTAGACGACCACAAGGATAGAAATGTTGGCAGAACGCTTGCCTTTATGCTTCTACAGCAAGATCACTGGTGCGCAAGTTTGATTACCAGCACGTTCCCTAAGTGTTCATGGGTTCCCTCACACAGCCAAAAACATATTTAATAGAGAAGTAGGTTGATCAGAATGTGAATGTTGTGAATGGTCGTGTGGTCCTGCATTGGACTGGCAAACTGTCTAGGGCACACGTGTCATACTCAAGACGCCGGGGCCAAAGTCATTTTGTATCATCTTAAAAGGCGTTTAATTTATATTTAATGTCGCAAAGTGGAGACACCTAGAGAAAGTAGAATGTCACACATCCACTTGCTGCTTCTAAATGCTAGGAGTGTAACTTGGAAAGGGCAGATGACAGTAAGTCTCCGCATTGACTTCCAGACAGTGATCAATGTCAGGCCAAATGAGCTTCACATAAGGAGAGACATCACTTATTGGTTTTCACTGGTTTAAGTGCTCCGCTACCTAGATGTCGGACCTGAAGTGCGTATTTAGAACCGCCTGGTTCATGATCTCTGTTCGGAGGATGTTAAACGACGGGTTTGGCTTACAGCTATAATGAAATAACAAATGTCTCGACTATTACCATGGACAAAACAAGCAAAACTACACATTTTTCAATCAGTTTACACTCATCCACCAATGTATATGAAAAAGATTCCCCAGTAGATGGCGATAGTAAGCTATATCACGTTAAAATCTGCACAGCGGTGAGCTAAGTCAATCACGCAATATGCATGTATCACTGGAAATAAGGCTCTGATTGCAAACATGGGGCCCCTACGCAGAGTGTATGTTGTGCATATAGTGTAGGGCGACCCCGATTTAGACCACCTGAATAAAGAAATGTCTTCCATGGAGCGAAAAAAAAACCGCTTAGCTACTAGCCATTAAGTATTTTTTTTAGAGTTATAGTGAAAAGTTCGACTCACGTGCCACTTGTAGTGATGCATTCCTGTTTACGGCCTCCCCGAGATAGTTTCGAGCAACGCAGACGTAGTTGCCGTCGTCAGGCTTGCTCCGTCGCCCGTGGACTATGCGTAGGAAGAAGAGGGAGCCACTGGGCAGCAGCATGCGGTGGGATCGAGAGTTGTCGCGGTCCGTCTCAACTCGCTCCCCGTCCTTGTACCATTCCACCGTGGGGGTTGGACGACCTTCTGCCTTACAGTTAAGAGTCGCCGGTTCTCCTTTGGACACAATGAGGTCGGAGGGGTGCTCCACAATGTGAGGGGGGAAGTCTTCCTGGCGAACACGGGATCCTGGAGAGAAATATTAAAAGCCGTTTTCAAATGATAGGTATACACCTGAGGACATGCTGTTTGGTTGTCTGCCTCCGTTGATGGATGTCAGATAAATGTTAGTTTGAATTAGAAAGCCAGGAGAAACAGTCAAGTCTCAGTGAAAGTAAAACTACATCGCCATTAACGGTACCGTACAGTTTGTTCTTTTAAATAAAAGAGGTAGTAAATCTACACAGATTTATGATGGCCCTGAGACCAACAGCAATAAAAAAGATAACAGTGAGTAAGGTAGCGGCCAATAGTATTCAATTACATCTGGCGATAGGAAAGCTGATTAGGGTCAGGTTTCAACTGACAGACAATATTAACACACTAAGGCACCTTCACTTTTTCCTCAGAGACAAGAGAGGTAATTCAGGCTTATTAGAGTTTTCAACATCACATTACACCACACACAAAAGTCACCTATGTTTCTGTTTTTTTTGTTTTTCCCTTAATAGAAAGAATTTCCCTAATATACACATCTACTCGATCACAATATAAATAAACCTACTGCACAGTTTTCCTTAAAAGGAATTCAACATACAACCAACGCAATGAAATATTTACTACACTGTTTTTTTTTTTCCCTTAATACAAAGAATTTCCCAACTACACACACAATATAAAACTCGATCACAATATAAATAAACTTACTGCACAGTTTTCCTTAAAAAGAATTCAACATACAAACAACGCAATGAAATATTTACTACACGTAAAGTATCGATAGTAATTATTATTATTAACGCAAAGAGCTCATGGGTCACTTCAACATCTTTCAGGATAACTTCCTACATACAGGCTTTTTGTCTCCCCTCCAGTAAGACAAAAATGCTGCAACATGGGAAAAGAATATTTGTTATTAACACTTGTAATACCCCAACGTTATGATACTTGTGTGGAGCATTTAGGACAGAAAAGGGATAGAATGGGTGTGTGGTTCTTCTTGCCGTCAGAAGAACCTCACGGTCCAGTCAGTTTAACAACCCTGTGAAAGTAGCCGTGTCTCTGAACAACAGAAAGACTGGTGAAATATTAACTCATTTATAGTTAATATTTCAGCTACCAAAGTATTTTGTCCTTATAAACCGGTAGTATTCGCGCTACGTCCTTGCAGGTTTACAAAAGAACTATCCATGGTCCTGAAATCTATATGCACGTCACCACCGGAATAAGTTGCTCCTTCAAAGATTCAAATATGAGACAATACATTAACGTATTTTCAAGTTTCTGCCCTCCTTCTAGTCTTTAAAATATTAAAACAACAACAGCTGAAGTACACAATGACACGATGTAGTTATACCCTAGAAATAGGTACTCCTGTACAGCAGATATCAGTGTCATTTTATTCTTGGTATCGGGAGGACAAACAAAGAAAAACAGCTGACAGCAGCACTCCAAATACAGTCTTCAGTTTCCAAACCCCCAAGGTCTCTGAAAACAGCCCTGAAATCACCTCGACCAAAGTCACGAATCAATTTCACTGTACTACTTCGGACAGCCCTGATAAACTGCTACACAAACAGTCTGCACAGGCTCACTGTAGTGTCCTGGAGCCACCCATACAAACCAATGCACTCCCTTCTTAGGCTGAGCCCTGCTGCTAGACAGTTACTCCACTGACACAGATTTATGTTGTTGTGAAGTTCGGGAGACAAACGATAACGTTCAGTTAGATGCGCAGCAGATCCATTAACTGTATAAGTAACCTTTAGGCTCGTACAGTCAAGGGTGGATCTCCAGACTATGTGAGTAAGCATATTGTCCTGAAGCACCTGCTGTTTTAGTGGTAGGTTCTGCACCATTTGCCTGTAAAACCACATAGGCCACATAGAAAGAAAGAAACAGTATTACAAAAAGAATCTAACCTACGCCATCCCCTTGCAGTTGCATGTTTATCACATATTAACTTTTTGGAGTTAAGTTGATACACAATAGGTCCTCGGGGTCACATTTCCTTTGAGGGAGGCTGAGTGTTGCTCCCCAGACTCATATGGAACCACCAGCAATTTAAAAGCTGTCAAAGGTTTAATTCAAGAAACAAATGTACTCAATTAGAGTAGTCCTTATGAATAAAAGAACAACTCACCCCCCTGTTGTGCCATTAAATGTTTTACGGAGTACCCTCCCTTTGTTTCAGAGTATATTAACCATGTATGACGTTGCACATCTTTACCATCTTAAACCTATATTCGAGAGGAAGAAAATAACAATTTTAGGGTCTGAGGAGCGGGAAAGAAACTTGAGCTTTTGGAGACACTTCGTCTGTAATGGCATGGATGAGACGCGTGAAGTCACAGCGTCAGAAAAGCTCGTTTAATGGAAAGGGTGACTCTATGAGGCACATTTACATACGAAGCATCATGGAATGTACACATATAGTAAACGGACCTACCGTAGGTTGGGGAGCACAGAAGTCCACAGAGAAATAAATAGTGTAGAGGAGCCATTCTAGCATATTGGCCCCGACAGCGGTCGGCGCATAAATTTCGTCCACAAGCGTAAAAAACGAAAATAATATAAGAGTGAATTCTGTTTTCTCCGAATTTACTTTGCGGGGTTCACTGTGTTCAGTCACATAACTACATTAGCAAAAATATAAAAACATCCTGTGAGGCGCATCCTTGTTCACTCCGCTGCTGCTCTCCAAGCGCGCGCCGACAGGCAGTCGTTCGGTTCGTGGACACGTCGGGAATTTCTGCAGTCACCGGCGGCAAACATCACCGACGCCCACAACACACACGCCAAGGTTAAACTAACATTTCTTCCTTATTATCATCTCCGTCCGACCGCATCTCCCTCTTCACACTCGGCCGAGTAGAACCACCGGGAAGGACACGCGTTTATCCTGGTGCGGGACAAGTTGTGTGACGAAAGGCGCGGATGGGAGTCAGTGTGAGGTGAGTTTAGCTCCGATGTGCAGCACGGATCCGCACAGCACAGCACGGAGCCCGGAGCCCCTCCTCCCTCCAACCCATCCACTGCTCTGATTAAAAGAAGCTAAAAAAATTAATATAAAAATCAAAGAAGAAAATGTGAATGGGTCTGGTGAAAGTCTTTGGAGTCTTCGCGGGCTGTAAACCACGTCAATATGTCTTCCTGCTATTTTTTCTCATTTGACTTATCGTCGATATTGAACACGGACAGAGAGAGCGCACAGGTGCTGCACAAGCACTTTCCCTCACGGTGCCTTTTTACTGCTTTGTGAGTTACAGCGATTAGAACCAGTAGTAGAATGAAGTTAAAACAGTAAAACACACGGTACACGACCTGACGATACATTTAGACAACTGCATATACTGTGCATGGAACATAACTCCTGTAACACAGCGTCATGGTAAAACACCGAAAGACTATTGCGCAGACGCTGCAGTTGTTGTGTTTTCATGGACATTTATCTATTGTTTTCTGTATAAAAAAAGGAGACAAAAGTAACAAAGACCTCATTTCTTATTGATATTCATTTGAAACGGTTCATTACGACTGATTTTAACTTTCACAACAAAAGATAAACATCCTCCAATTCTGACCTTCCACTTAGTTGCAGGACAACTATATATATACACATCACCTCTAAAAACAGTATGGCTCCCTCTGACCCACTCCATTCATATAGTAACCGTCTGTAATAATCATTTCTTATAATCATGTTAGTAATGGACAAAATTTGCTGATGGAATTCAAGGTTTATTCTGTAGATTATGTAATAAGTTAGCAATAAAAGTGCTCGTTCATCGACACATTTTTAAAATATTGTACAACGTTCAGCGTATTTAAGTATCTTACTGTAAGCTCCACTAAAGTTGGACCTTTATCCAGAAAAGATATGCCACTCAGACAAAGCAGAACAAAGAACAACTCAACATTAAGACCGTTCAGGCCGTAAGCCGATGCCTTGGTTTTGTAACACTTCACATCACTTGATAATTAAAAAGGGGGGAAAAAAAAAAATCTTCGTTTGTTTTCCAAATGAACTCTGTGCTTTACGTCTGTGGATAATGTCTGTGTTTAGAAGTAATGTTCCATAAAGACACCATTATCAAAGAAAAGAACAGAAAACTGATACAGGTCGTGTCGATAAAGATAAACAAAGGCGTCCAGTTCACTGCTCAGCCCAAATTATAGTATTTTGTTTGCAAAAGCTATCAGAAAGGTGCAGCACCGTAAAAAAAACAAAAATGACTCCATTTCTGCCCACCGCCTGAAGCACTTTTCCCGCTTTTTTTGTCAATACCGCTAAATATTGTCGATGGCATTATTAATGCAGCGCCTCGCTGTGAGAACGAGATGGTGCTGTATTGATCCAGAGGGGTAAATTAGACCATTTTTGGCACAGTGTTCAACGCAGTGGATCGAATAATAATTGTGTACAAGGGGCTAAACTCAGTCTGAATGATGAGGGTGTAGAGTGGACAATCATTTAAACAGAATAGAACTCATTTATTAGATAAGGGTGGTTTTCCTGGATTGTTGAATTGTCGCACTGGCAACGGCTCAGTTGTGGTAACACTATTTTCCTCTCATCGCCTCATCAGTTTTATTGAAGCAATACTTTAATTTAACAAAACCTCGAGACGGCTCACATTTAAGGGTAAATATTAACGATTAAAAATCTGTCAAGGTAATGGTGAGAAAGGAAAAGATTTAAACTGATACAAACACTGATAAAATATGCTTTGTTCTAAAGCATGGGTGTCAAACATATGGCCCGCGGGCCAAAACCGGCGCACTTGTTACATTTAGCCATCGACTTGGCAGGAAGCAAGCAGAACCTAAATGCAGTACTAGCGGGATTCTTCTCAGGCGCAGGTAAGTTTATTCAAAGTGAAAACAAAAAACAAAAACTCACAGGAATGAAGCATCGCCTACAGGCATCATCTTCGCCAACATCATGGACTTTCTCAAAACTCGTGGACATTCTGAACTCGAGGACACGAACAACAAACTAACAGTAACAAACACACAGTGCATGCACAAACGATCTCGAACAATGATCCCACAAGGATAGAGTGAGGGAGAGAGTTACGTATGCACAGGACACCAGGCGACACCAGTGAGACTAATGACAGAGACATATGTGAGTGTGATCACACTGATTACCCCACACAGCAGACAGCAGGAACAGGAAACAGAGAGACCTGACACCACCAGGAGTTTCAATCAGGCCTGCTTGATACATTTTGAAAGTAAAAAAAGAGCACTACCACTTGATGTTCACTTCATTTGCAATTATATTACATTAAATATGAAGGTTTCTGATACACGTCTTTGCATGATAAAAGGGAACAAACATGGGCTTATTGTTGTTAATAAGTATTTATGTTATGATTGTACTAGTACGACCCACCTGACATCTTATTAGGCTGTATGTGGCCTCTGAACCAACAGGAGTTTGACAGCCCTGTAAAGGTTTTGTGTTTGGATCAAATTAGTCTCCAACCAGGACTGGCGGTATCTACTGTGAAAGGTTGCAGATAAAAGCATTTTTAGTCATATAGTTACATCCATCCATCCATCCATTTTTGTCCACTTATCCATTACTGGGCCATGGGGGCAGCAGTCTCCACGACCACCACCCAAATCACACTGCACCGTACCAACCCCTGAACCTTCCTGCGGGGGGTGAGTCCACTGGAAGGTAACCCTAAGGTATCCCTAACCGGGATTCGATCTTGCCCAGGAGGTGAACCCTGGGGTTCCAGACCAACGACAGAGACATTGCCTCTGGGCCAAAGCACCACTTACACAGTTACATTTTTTTTTCTTTTATCGAATTTAATTCATTTACTTATATTAAATACTCATACTGGAATAGAAAGTACCCATCCATTAACCCCATGCTCTTTTCGCCATGACCAGCTGACCCCCATTCAGCCAGTGTAAACGTATGTGTTTTCCTCCAGTTTCATTGCTCACATGAGTAGTTCAAGGAGGTTCAACAATGTCAGCAGTTTGGAGGTATTTTCACACCAGGGAGAAAGACAGGAGCGAGACTTTCAGTAATTACTGGCCGTTACAAGCAATTTAATAAAACATTTGCCACTGGATTTCCTTTGTCTAACAGCACAGTGGGTAGATCGCACCTCGCCGAGTCTCATTTGTCCAGCCATAGTTACCAACATTGCGTGTTTGAATTTGCTTATTGAAACATGAGGACAGTGCTACTCAGTGACTAAGTGACACTTTGTTTACTGAAAAGCATGGAACAGTGTTTTCAACTAAATTGTGTCGATATACTGTCCAATATAACCCAACCTCAATATGTATTAATATGGTACTCTCTGCATCAGCAAGTACACAATATTATACTGTACCTGTGCTCATGTATTTATACAAGATGGGAAAACCCTAATATTGGTATCATTTTAATTCATTTATACTATAAATTTAAACTGTGGATGAGCCGAATCTCATTCATTACGATATAAAGTTACATTTCTACATAAAACTGCACCGCTTTCCTCACCAGTGATTTACTGCTGTATCATTAAAACGGCATGAATCAATAATGACGTGTTTGCAGCAAATTTTTAATCGTTTGACAGCCCTGCTTTATACATAAATCCAAACAAAGTCACTGGGCAAAATAGAAAAACAAAAATCCATCCTAACGTCAATCAACTTCTTAACGATGTACACACAGCGAAAACAAACTTTTTGGTGCGCTGAATGTCCCATAATGTATCTGCCTGAGACTTTATGACAATATTTAATATTTCAATTAATTGAAGACCAAATAATGCCATCAAATAGTCCTACAGATTTCTTATAATTTCAGCCAGATTAAGGTATAATATCAATCACGTTAATTCAAAACATGTTGCTAAAGTTAGCCGCGATACTCTACTACTAATAACTAACTACTCTAATACTGGTATACCTGTGTAATCGTCTTCAGACACCTGTGATGTAGACAAAACGGCAGACACCGAATGTGTTTTATTTCTGGGATAAACTTAAGAAAAAATAAATTACATTAGAGTTAGATGCTTTGAAGTTGGTCTTTGAAGCTGAATATGATAAGAGGAACCACAGAAGGACTCTGACTTGAGGCAGACATGTTTCCAGGCAACGTGGGATTCTGCAGCCCGCTGCACACCAACCAAAATCAAAAGGGCTCCAGACTCTCATCAATCTCTCTCTCGCTTACCCTCTGTCTCCTTCTCTCTCTCTCTCTCTCTCACTCTCTCTCTCTCCATATTTTTTCTGTTGATCACACGTAGGAGGCAAAGTCAAGGTCACAAGTTTTTGTCTGCACCATTACCTACTCATAACAGTGTTTGTACAAGCCAGGAGTGTTGGTGGTAACAGATGGTGTGTGTGACAGTGACGCTTGCGCTGCATCAATGAAAGTAGACTGAGCGGACAGTGTCTCGATGACAAGGGACGAGGACAAACCTCTGTCCGATATATAAGGTCCTTCCATTATAAATGGTAGCAGCATACATGTATATATATATACATATACTGTATATATAAATATATACACATACATATACAGTTCACCTCATACATCTGCCTTATACACAGAGTCCTGGGTTTGAGCCCCAGAGGATCCACATACTTAATGATGCCTCCCCATGGCAGCCTGTGTGGGA
>NC_024325.1:903448-904106 GCF_000523025.1 Cynoglossus semilaevis | reverse complement strand
AAAAAAAAAAAAAAAAGCAAAACTTGACTTCAACACACAATCACATTTTAGATGTTATTTAAAGCTCCTGCAGTGTGTGTAAATAACAGTGTGTCCTGACTGTGTATTTGGTGCAACGACTACTTGAAGAATAGTGGAATTCTCTGATATATAGTGTGGGTAGTTCTGGCCCATTAGACGTTCCAAATCTCTGCGCTGTCCTCGACCCGTTTGCCTGGAAAGGGACACGTTTGCAAACCATACTTCCTTACCCATGGAAAATTGTTGCTGCAGAGTCTAAGAAACATCATATTCCCCATTAGGAGAGAATGCTCTACTGTTTCTCGCAATTGGCTAGTTCAACACACTCACTGACACATTTGATGGAAGGTGACTGGGCAGACATCAATTTGGAAAAACAAAAATAGCTGCCGTCAAAATAATTGCCTGACACTTGGATTTCATGCACTTATCACTGTGTCATAGGTGTTGCAGTTCAGCACACGATTTTGAGTTATAATTTAACAACAGTCTCACATACAATGCCTATGTCTGCCTTATAGATGATGTGATTATTTTTTAACGTTTTAAGGAAAGAAATAAATCATGTCTTTTTTAGTAATAGATGTGCTCTTGATAGATGGATGGATGGATGGATGGATGGATAGATGGATGGATG
>NC_024325.1:884799-903433 GCF_000523025.1 Cynoglossus semilaevis | reverse complement strand
GATGATGGATGGATGGATGATGGATAGATGGATGGTAGATGGATAGGTGGATAGGTAGATAGGTTGATGGATGATGGATGATGGATGGATGATAGATGGATGGATGGATGGATGGATTGATGGATGGATGGATGGATGGATGGATGGATGATAGATGGATGGATGGATGGATGGATGGGTGGATGGATGGATGGGTGGATAGGTGGATGGGTGGATGGATGGGTGGATGGATGGATGGGTGGATAGGTGGATGGGTGGATGGATGGGTGGATGGATGGATGGATGGATGATGGATGGATGGATGGATGGATAGATGGATAGATAGATGGATGGATGGATGGATGGATGGGTGGATGGATGGATGGGTGGATAGGTGGATGGGTGGATGGATGGGTGGATGGATGGATGGGTGGATAGGTGGATGAATCAAGTTTAGTTTTAGACATTTCAGCATATGCTCTGTAGGGGGGGGTTGTTTTTAAAGAGTCAGCTCATAAAGCATTTAATAGGTCAGATGGTTTCCTGGCAGCTTCTGGTTATATGGGAAACAAAGGCCACCATTAAAAGAACTTCTTAGCATTCTAAGTCAATGGTTACTACACTGGCTATATTTGGAGGCTATAACACTGGACTTGGCTGCATATGCAGTGGGGTGCCTGCAGTGAGTGGCACAGGGAGTTTGTACAGCCTGCCTTAGTGATGGAGTACACTGTCAAATCCTATTAATGTTACATGCCATTCATAATACTGATTAAATACTGGATGAGTGGATTCCTGTAATAAATAAATAGTCTTGTACACGGTTTCCTCACAGAAGACAATGTTGATTTATATGTTTAGTGACGGAGGCTATCTTTATAAATGCTGATGATAATATAGGCAGGCAGATGGAGGAACTCTGTTGTTGTCACTGAGATTAATAATGTATTACTTAGTTCGAGTCGAGTGACACAGAGCTACCAACGACAGTGGAGTCAAGGCTCGGCTTGTAATTTTTACTTCAAATTGTTTAAAGAGATATATATATAAAAAAGTTGTTCATTTGTAATTTTCAAAGTCACTAAATAAAGCAAGAAGAGACTACAGAAAATGTTGTTGAATGAATATAACAACAGTGAAAAATGTATTACCGTATTTTCCAGAGTATAAGTCGCACCAGCCAGAAAAATGCATAATGAAGAAGAAAAAAAAAAACATATAAAGGTCACATTTTTGAGGGGAAATTTATCAAAAATCCGGGAACAAGAACAGACATTTCATCTTGAAAAGCAAGTTATAATAAGTACAATAGACCAGAAAAGAATAGGCTGAATAGGTTTTTTCGCACTGACTATAAGTGGCAAACCCAGCCAAAGGATGAAAAAAAAAGTGTGAAAAAGTGTGATTTAGAGTCCGGAAAATATCGTAATCAATATTAGAAACAATTTTATGTATATATCAACCATGTGTGAAAGTAGGAAAACTCTTAAATGAACATCTGTTTTTTTTACTTTAAATTAAATTCTTGTAGATTCCTAACTAATGAAAAGGAGAACAAATGGCCTCAGAGCTCAGAGTCACAGATGGGGAACTTTGGAGTGTTGACAGAAGTAAGAAAAGGATGAATGCAGTGTTGGTTTAGTCTTTCGCGGCGGGGTTTTGAGAGTCAGAATATGAAAAAAAAACACCAGATGAATACTTTTACTGCTTTACTCTTTAATACTAAACCACATACAGACACATGTGCATACGAAGTGTGGAAAATTAAACTTCCTCCTTCACCCCTTCACTGTTGTCAGTTCAAGTATTCTTTTTGAAGAACGCAGCTTTACTTTGTTTATTATTTGATGAGCTACTTTCCGAGTAGTCCAATTATTATGGGTGAAAAAAAATCCCAGAAACTATCGATATCAGTATTGCAAAAAATGCCAAAACATTAAAAGGTATAGTATCAAATCAAAATATCTAGTGTCATAGATCACTGAAACATTAAAAGGTATAGTATCAAATCACTATAATGTACTCATATATTTTTTCACCTGAATTTCTCAAGAACAAAGAACCGCAAACATCTGCATGTAATAAAAACACACAATAAAAACTCTCTTTGAAATGTTTTTTTTTTCATTCCAAAGTACAAAAATAAAAAAAAAATACAGACGCTGTCAGATTCTTCTGCAAGCGCTTGACACTCGCACATTCAGAGCAGTTGTTTGCTTGTCAAACAGACAGCAGAAAGGCTGACGCGATATACAATACACGATTGGCAGTATTCTGACGACTGCAGAAGATAGGAAGAAATATATTCAACACATTTGCATGTTCTCCCAGGAGACTGATCCTCACTGCACATCCAGGCATAAAACCAGAATGTTGTTAGATTATTCCAGTGGAAAAAAAAGAAGTGCTTTTCACATCCATAAAATATGGTGCCGTCTCCCGGCACTAGACATACTTCACCAGCTGTAAACTAACCTCCAACTGAGCGGGATTGTATCGTAAAAGAATCTGCAATTATTCCCCTTTAAGCAGGCGGCTTAACACGCTGCGCCTAAATAAAAACGGAATGCAGTCAATCTCTGGTAGAGTTCGCAACTTAATCTGCATTAAAACAAATACACTAAGTGGCCAACCGTAAATATATATGTATATTCTTTTGCATATAAGCACCATGCTTTGTGTTAAATGTGCAACTCAGTGGTGGGGGAGGGGAGCTAGCGGCGCTGCCTGTAGATTGGTGCCTATGCTTGCTGGAAAGGTGAATAGTTAGGGAAACTGGGGGAATGGGGGGTGGACTGCTAAATCAACCTAGATCAACCATTACTGAAGAAAAAAGCAACCTAGATCAACCATTACTGAAGAAAGAAAAGAAAAAACGCTAAATAAAGATTGTAAAGAAGCTTGAAAAGTATAGAGCAGAATTGAGAGCTTCTTCAAGGGCACTTAGTAATACGAAGAGCTACTTGGTTTAATACAGACTGCCCAAACAATGTAATAATAATGAGTTCTGGGACATACAATAGTAGACACTCTTCTTACCATCGTCATTGCACGTGTAACTGATTCAAAAAGTACAGTAACAGTACAATTTTTGACCCTCTCGTTGACTAGTTTTATTTTTAAAAACATACCAGGCGGACACCTTAGGTAGTCCATGAGGGTGACCAGGTGCCCGATTGGTGAAGTATATTCGTCAGTGCTGGTAAGAATCATTCATAACGCCAAGAGAAATCACTTTCACACTTAACCCTCCTGTTGTACGTCTATTTTGCGTAACTACGCAATTAATCACTAGGCTGCATTGTCGAGCGCAGATCCACTAAATGTGCCTCCTACATTTGATATACCAAGGTGCTACTGAAAGGCGCTCGTCGCAGCGTGGCTAATGAATCAGATTGGCGTGAGATTCATCGCGAAAATAAAAGTAGCCTATAGGAACATGAAAGTCGCGCATGCTACCTGGAAAAATTCTTCAGGTCAAAAATGTTTTACTGTTGGCATGCCAAGATACCTTACAAAAACGGTTAGGTGTTTCAAAATGCCACCTTAAAAATCCTTAAGGTGGTTTAGTCTTTAATATGCAACGAACCTCTTGTTCATTTGGGGTTTGTTTGATTTAGTATAATATTTACTTTTGAGTTGAAACAAATGTTGATAATTTTAATAAACTACAAGTTAAAAAGGCATGGAAATATATCTTTTTCATATCTAGGGCTCGGGGGCAGGGCAACAATAACATTTTTTTTGTCTTTAATCGCGATTAATGACACTGTTACGCAAAATCCAATAATCAATTTGAATGAAAGTTACATTTGTTGTGCAAACACCAGCATTTCTACACAGTAGCAGTTCAATACATTTTTAGTGTAAATCTCAACTTCAACACTGTAACCGAAGCAAACACAACTAAATCCTAAAGCTTATTGCCATTGCCATAACCGGTCTATGTTCAGAACCAAACATCCCTGAGTGAGGTGAAGCAGTGCTAACAGCCAAGGCCAGCGTTTACACCAGTGCATCATGATAGCAGCTGGGAGGGTCCGTTGCTACCTCTCTCCCCGCTCCCTACTGGACACGAACAACACCCGCCTCACCCGCAAATCCATCAGGACTGCTGGTGACCCCTTCCCACCCATCTCACAGCCTGCTGCCGTCGGGTATGAGACTGTGGCGTCTCCGAGCCAGAACCAGCGGGCTCGAAGACGGTTTCATCAACCAGGTTATGAAGAGGCTAAATCCCCTACCTGCTCTACCCTCCCTCCCTCCCTCCCTCTGTCTCTCTCTCACACACACAGTCTCTGCTCTCCCCCTCCTCTCTCCTCTGTCCCCTGCACACAGAAATCTCTGCTCTACTCCTCCTACCCCCTCTGTCCCACAGACCCAAAGACCCCCACACACATCAATCACACCCACTGAACTGCCCACCCCACTCTACCTGTCCGTTGACTCATTTGCACTATGGATGGATAAAGACTGTGAATCCTCATCGCCGCGGGCGGCGGCGGCAGCGGCGGCGGCTTCGCTCCAGTCACCTGATTTTTCACGTGTGTGCATCTTTCGCAGGTACAGATGAACTGGAGCGCCGACGATAAAATGTGTTTAGCATTGAATATTTAGCGAGTCACGCTGTGCTGAGCAAACGCTGCTGCTGCTGCTGGGTATGTATTCAGGTGCAACAAATTTGCCGTCTTGCAAAAACATGTCAGTACTGTGTGTGTCTGTGTGTGTGTGTGTGTTTCTTTTTGAAGGTTCGCTGACTTTTTCAGCCTCATTAGTGTTTACGGTGGTGATAATGAGGCAGAACATCAATATTGAGACATTGTTCAAGGTTCAGACTTGATTTTATAGTTTGTTTGTTTGTGGTTTTTTTTCTCAGATTAAAGTTTGGCTCTGAGCAGCTTTGAATATGAATGTGTGTGTGTGTGAATACAGAGTGTTACCAGGAAGAGCTTTCATGACATCAGCAGGTTAGAAGTTCTTATGACACACAGCACGGCCGCCTCAGGAGGCAGAGAGAATGTGTCTGGTCTGGGTTCGATTCCCAGAGTAACCACGTACTTTGGCGCCGTGGTGTCTCGGTGGTTAAGGAAGCGGACTTGGGTTTGGAAAGGTTTCAGGTTCAAGTCCAAAAGCTAAGAAATTCACTTTGACTTGATGTCTGACCCACCCTCCCTCCGTCCCTCCCTCCCTCCCTCTGTCTCTCTCACACACACACACAGTCTCTGCTCTCCCCCTCCTCTCTCCTCTGTCCCCTGCACACAGAAATCTCTGCTCTACTCCTCCTACCCCCTCTGTCCCACAGACCCAAAGACCCCCACACACATCAATCACACCCACTGAACTGCCCACCCCACTCTACCTGTCCGTTGACTCATTTGCACTATGGATGGATAAAGACTGTGAATCCTCATCCTCACCTTCAATTGAAATAAACCTCATACAGTATGTCTTTTGTTTTTTGCACATATTGTTATCATATTTTTGCACCTTTTTGCACCGTGTGTCAGAGAGGACTGTAATTGCATGTGTATGTACCACATAATTGACAATAAAGTTGACTTTGACACTGACTTTTACACCGGCGTCAGCGGTTACCGCTAAGGATTAATAAGGAGGTTGCCAAATGAGAAACCCGAGGTGCCCCAAGAGTTGAGGAGGAGACGGAGGAAACCGAGCCAGTGAACAGTGCCGTGACAGGAAGAGACAACGCAGACCTGTCCTCATGTCCATCAATACGGGAAATAGGTGAGTTAGCAGCGCTGACCCGACATCAGAGGGAACACTGGGGGGTGCTGCATCTTGGTGTTCACCGAAACACGGATCAACTCTTCTCTTCACCTTTCTGCTGTGTCAGCGAAATAATTCCCTATCCCATCTCCAAAACAAACGAGCTAATGCTACTTAATCAGTTACAGCCAGACACAACGCTGCACCATTTTTCTTCGTCAGAGGTCCAGTTTGTCAGACCCTTTTTTACTTAGTAACGGTTGCTAGAATGTACGATTGGACAACAACCGATGGGGACGGGGTTTTGGAAAAGGTCAATCCTCTTCTTCTCCTGTTCCTGTGACCGCGGCAGCAGTCAGCAACAGACTTCAGACAAAACAAAAGCCAGTGAGCAACGGACCTTTACAATATTAAAGAAAAAAAAACTGTGTTAATTCGCAGTAAAATAATTGTTGGCATTAATTAAATAATGAGTTAAAGCGATGTATATATTTGTATATAAACACATTAACAGTATATACGCACACATTGTGTTTGCTTGATTGCGATTTTTTGCATTTGTAGAAGTGACAAATGTACTTGTTGTTGTTCTTGTGCTAAGCTAAATACATTTTTTTTGTTTTAAATTATTTAAACTCTGCCCAGGGCCACCTGCTGGCTGAATGGTTAGCATCTAGGTTTAGTTCTAGCGTGTGAATAGCTTGAAGTTGTTACAGTGGTGGTAAAAGATGAATCAATAATTATCGCCCAATGCTATATATATCTTTTGGTTGGATGTACCAGGCTCAGTCATTATTATACAGTAGCATAACCAAGTGATTCAAGTCTGGGGATAAAAATGGTCTCATATAAATGTCATCTTATTACAGTGTACAGCAGGGGAGTCTAACTCATTTTCACCGAGGGGCCACATCAGCAATACAGTTCCCCTTGAAGGTCTGGTTGTAAATGGAAGACTGTATAACTTCATAACACATTAATAAATAATTTTTTTTCGGCAATTGATTATTAGATATTCAAGTTACAAATATTGTTCTTTGCTGTTTAATAATAATAAAAAATCATTAATCAGATTAAAAAACTGTGCTGCATGGACTTTATTAAATGTTTTTTAAGCTCCTGCGGGCCACACACAATGACTTGGTGGGCCACATTTGGCCCTCTGGCCTTGAGTTTAACACATGTGGTGTAATGCCTACATATAAAAGCTACCTGTATGGTCCACAGTGTGCAACTACAGCTCCATGCAGATGGCCCTGATTAGGAATAAACAGTGGAAGTCAGTGCGGTTAAACGAGTCCCATAAAACTTGGGGGCAGTGGTGGCTTGGTGGTTACAGAAGCGGACGTGGGTCCGGAAGGCTTCAGGTGCGAGTCCACCAGCTGTTACGGTTACCACTGAGGTACCGTCCCCACACACTGCTCCATGGCAGCTTTTGGGCATCTTACTGCTTGTGTTAAGCCTCTCTAACACAAGCAGTTTCTAACTTTGTAGTGGAGGCAGCATCTGTGAATCTGCATATCCAAGCAAGCGTAGGCTGCCGCCTTAACAGAGCTGCTCCTCAGATATTCTTTTCAACATGTCAGTCTAAACCTACGGTACTAGATTTTTGTCTGTCATCCTACCATACGATCCAGCTTTTAAATTTTAAATTTTTCTCCATTAGTTTTATGTTTATTTTTTAGTGATTAAATGCTGTAATATTATTAATGAGACGCAAGGAGGAGTTTTTTTTTTGTTTCTAATTCGAGAGACGTTATTGATACACATCTTAACGTCTCCTGAGCATCCTGACCTCCATTGCATGATGCAAAACACAAGTCAAAATGTCTAACAAATCATTCAAATATTTAGATGACCCTCTACCACCACAACAAGTATTATTATAAGGTGTCGGTTGACTAACTCACCAGTCCCCAACCAGTAATATCATGCCATCATTGAAGGATCATTCAAAACAAAACTTTATTTCTTACCAAACTCTATTGTCTTTACTAAAATAATCACATTCTTGTCTTTTTGCCCAGCCCTGTCTAAAATATTTCATTGTTAATAAAAACTGACACTTACCAACCTCCCAATGTGTAATTGTCTTCCTTCTAGGCTGACTCGACAGCACGAGCCACAACAATGCTCTGTTACCCC
This sequence comes from Cynoglossus semilaevis, assembly GCF_000523025.1. Classification (NCBI taxonomy): domain Eukaryota; kingdom Metazoa; phylum Chordata; class Actinopteri; order Pleuronectiformes; family Cynoglossidae; genus Cynoglossus; species Cynoglossus semilaevis. The sequence continues at coordinate 895,582 of NC_024325.1, read as the reverse complement.
ACAGCAACAGCCCCACCGCTTAATCTGATCAGTTTTAATTAGTCTTAATACACATGCTGTTCCAGGCTATAGACTCCTCTCTATCTGAGAGACACACCTTGTTCAACTTTCCCATAATCCTCTGCTGCTTGGCAGACATGATGATCCACCTCGATCTGACATGGAAAACTGGTGAGTCTGCAAGTCAATCACAGAGCTTCACATAGAGACAACAAACTGTTCGACCTGATATCCACACCTGTTTGTCAGGATTCAAGGCCTGCTTTTAACCCCAATTTACCCCCAAGCTGCATGTTACTGAATGGTCAGTGGCAGAGACACCCATGGGGCATAAGCACAACTAATTGCCTCTGCCAAACAAGTGCACAGAAATTAGCGGGACCTCGGTGTTGGGGTCACTTCACTGCACGCTGTGACATTCCTGGTAAAATATTGAGTTCAGTACAGTGGGAAATACGCTGGTTACCATCAACAGTTACTGAATAGGGTTCCTTTGATGGTCAACACATTGAGGACATGTGTTTTTTCAACATGCTGTTTGGATGGATGGATGGATGGATGGATGGATAGATAGATAGATAATATAATAATATATAATAATAATATACTGCTTTAGAGTACTTTGTTAGGATTTGTCTTAATTGATTTATTGAGTAGCATGCCATATATATGTGTATATATATGTGTATATATACAATACACAGCAGAAATATTAGATTTGTGTCATATCACAATAGTGTACTGGTGTAGCTGAGATCATGATGTGAAATGTAATGATTCTAAAGTATTTTGATATATTCTAAAACAGATGTTTAAAGTGACACATCCATTAAGTGCAGACAGGAAGGGTTTTTTTCTTCTTCTTTGATTTCTCTTGTACTGCCTTATATTTGTCACAACTACAATCACTGGTGAAAATGTCAAGAATTCGTTCTGTGACATGTAGAGAAAAGAGATAGGGCGATAAAGAAAATTAAATTAAATGTGTACGCCTGACAAGAGAACAGAGTGACGGGGTAAGTGCTGCTGCCATCTGTTGGTCATGGTGTCTCATCGTCACATATCGACACAGCCCCTTCAACACAACTGATTTACGGTTAACTGCTCTGAAGGGTGGAAAACACGTCAATCAGTCGGTCAAACAAACAAACACACGCACATACAGATAATCCATATGTTTATGCTGCTTTTTAAAAGATAACGATTCTTTTTGCCCTCACAAAGCCTTTAAAATACTTGTACGCTTAAGTGGCTGCGCTCAGTTGCTATAGCAACAGCAGTAGGTATATGAATCGACATTTCTGGTTAGAGAGACCCGGGTAATATTATAGCTGCGCACTGGTCCTTTGTTGCTCCTATACGTTCTGTCACCTCACTCGTTTCTGTCCTGGAGCTACAGCACAGCTTTGAATGTAATATCGTCCATGTTTTTTTTTTTTTTTTGTATGTCGGTACAACCTCAAGTGTTTAAGTAGTAAAACCCTTAACACTTAACGTAGAATGATTTATCAAAATATCATTTGAGATACAAACCTATTGTACTAGTAAATATTATTCATAATTAAACAATTAGTTTGATTTGAAATGACAAAAACTAATGTTAGTCCAAAGGCCCCTCTCGCTCCACAATCAACTTGAACGATAAGTTGAGCTGAATGACCATTACTGCCTCCGCTTTCAAAGGCACCGGCGCTGGTCTAACACCTTCCCTCGTGCAGCCACCTCAGCCACAGCAGGGGCTCTGACACCTCATCCAACTCCCCCTGTTCCTCCCCCCACCACTCTCTCTATCACAGAGAGTGAACAGACTCTTCGGAAAAAGAAAAGCAGCCGGAACAGACCATGTCTCACCAGCCAAACTGAAGCACTGCACTGACCAGCTGTCTCCAGTGTGCACAGACTCTTTCAACACCTCACTGGAGATATGCAGTGTGACATCCTGCTTCAAAATCCTCCACCATCATTCCTGTCCCCCAAAAAACCACAGTCCTCCAAACTAAATGACAACAGACGCGTTGCTTTACCTTCCACTGGAAGGTACCAACCACCCTAACCAGGATTCAATCCCCACCCGGGTGCGGCCCATTCAAGTTTTTGATCCATTCTTTTTTCCAGCCAACCAGGAGCCTCCATTCTTCAGGTCAAAGAGAGTGACCTGATTCTCCTAGCAAATTATATTTGCCAATTGTTCAGTGAAGCAGGGGCTACCATTCTTCTAGTTAATGAGGAGCCCCTATTCTTCCGACCAATCCTGGCCCTCAAAATTTTCCCAGAATACCTCTATTTTTCAGGTGTCTCCATTGTTCTGGCGAATCAGGGGCCTCCATTTCCCCAGCCATTCAGATCCCACCTTTTACTTTGCCGATCAGGGCACAACAACTTCTATTCTTTCAGCCAATCTGGAGTTTCAGTTCACTGGTCAATCAAGATCCTCTATTTTCCAGCCAATCAGGAGGCTCTAAACTTCCAGTCAAACTCTGTATTTAAAAAAAATTAAAGACTTGTTTAGACTTGTTTTGAATAATTTACTGTCACACTCAAACCACGCCTACCCAGTAACCTGCCATCCTCCATCATCAAAATAAAAGCATCTACAAGCAAACCTGTCCAAACTCCATCATTCCACTCTTATCACTGAACTTCAAATATTGGAGTACATACTGAATTGAACCACATGCACAGCGCTAAAGTCATCAAGTTGCTTTTCATTCATTTGTTGCAAATCCTGGGAAATAGAGTTCTGATCAGGACCCAAACACCATTAATTCAAGCATTGTGACTTTTCTGAACGATAATGTCCAAGACCGAATGAACGCCCCAGCGAGGGCCTTTAGACTCATCACCAGCAACAGGGTGAAGTCATCCTTTCAACACAGTGGTATACTTCTATGAAGAGCGATAGACATTGATTTGGTTTATTATCTTATGGATGTCTGTGAAATTCTTTTTACTTTGACATTTTTTTTCTCCTTGGTTTGTTCTCAGTTTTCAGCGTTGCCAGTGAGTGCAGCTGCGCAAACAAACACAAGCTGACGCTGCTGAGATGATTGGCAGCGAGTGGACGAGAGGGAATACGCCAGGAATTAACTGACTGGCTGTGAGCCGGCATCACTCTGTGGTAATGAGTGGGTCCGTGGAAATGCCAACACTTTTGTATACTTGGATTTATAAACTACCGTACGAATACGATAAATGTCATTTATATGGCAACACTGATAAACAGGGTCACAAAAGGCCTGGGATCTTGACAAGTCCTGGTTCGGGACTGACGTCATCATTCATCTGAACCAATGAAAGCATTTGGATGTGTCCTAAGCGAGGCAGACATCATCGACGTATAGGTGCAGCTCCAAAATTTGGAATATTGTAAAAAGGTTCATTTTTTTTGCCAATAATTTTAGGAAGTAAAACTTTTATATTACATATACAGTGGGGCTTCAAGATACGAGCTACCCGAAATACTGTTCTCCAAGTTCTGAGTAAGTAACTTTTACAAGAATTCCTCAAGATACGAGGAAACATCGAGTAACGAGTGCTCAACCGAGCTCCATTTTCCCAATCGACACTGTCGCGCTGGGTTATTTTACCCATCTTTTAATGCTCAACCGAGCTCCATTTTCCCAATTGACACTGTCGTTGCTGGGTTATTTTACCCATCATCTTTTAGTTCTCTCTCTCTCTCTGTCTCTATCTCTCTCTTTCTATCATCTAAATCCAGTCCTCATTCCCAGTCCTTCTCCTACGCTTAGTGGCCCCGATAGTCTTTCGCGCTGTTTTGGTTATTTTACCTATTTTTATAACAATAATATAAAATGTTTTCTTAGTTATTATTATTATTTTATATTATCAATATATTTGTTTTTTTTCTATGTTTTTGATGTTTAGATACGGGGGGATTCTAATTTAATAAATTCCTGGTGGGGTGGAATGAATACATTGGTTTTTAATTATTTTTAATGGGGAAAATGCAATCGCGATATGAGCAGATCGGAAAGAAAAGGGATTAAACTCGCATCTTGAAGCCCCACTGTACATATTCATTACACACAATTCATCTACACTGTTGGGTCTGGTGTTTTTCATATTGATGACTACCGATTGATTCTTGATGGGCTTTTGGTCAGGCTTGTTTGCTGGCCCGGTAACACCATGGTCAGTGAACCAGCTTTTGGTACACACCTGTGAGGTGTGGGCAGGTGCCAGGTTCTGCTGGAAAATTAAATCAGCATCTCCACAAAGTCAGCAGGAGGAAGCATGAAGAGCTCTAAAGTTTTCTGGTAGTTGACTGTGTCAACTGTGCACTTCAGAAAAGCCAGTGGAACAACACCCGCAGACAACATGGCACCCAATCATCACGGACTCTGGCAACATTCATACTGGACTTCAAGCACAAGGATTGTGTCCCTCTCCACTCTTCTTCCAGGCTCTTTGATTGGCAAAGGAGTTGTATGTGTCTATAGTGGCTCTTCATGCGCTGACTCCAACCTGATCCTTCTTAAATGGATTCTGCACCGACAGTCCTCTCAAGGCTGCGGTTGTCCCTGTTGCTGCGTGGTGCATCTTTTCCTTCTCTCTACTTTCTGTAAATGTTTGGATACAGCACTCTGAACAACTAGCTACTTTAGCAATGAGCATTTGTGTCTTAGCCTCCTATTGGAAGGTGTCAGTGACTGTCTTGTTTTTCGTTCTTGAATCTTCTGTACATCTGTCACGTCACCAGTCTTGATGATTGTGGAGCCACACGGCGAGACCAATTAAAGGCTCAGGAAAACTTTGCATGCCTTCTGGTTTAATTAGCTGTAAGCCATCATTGTCAAAATGACTAGAAATAAAAGCTTGGAATAGTTCACTCAATAAATCCATATACAACACAAGTTTCACTTTCTGAAATGGTTGACAAAAAATATTGAACTTTTTCACAAAATTCTTCAAATTGTTTGAGCTGCACCTATAGCATATGCTGCTCCAACTGATAAAACTAAATACATTTGTAAACACTAGAAAGTGGAATACTTGGGTTTTGATTTATTGTATGACATTTATTGTATTTTGCCTAATATTTTAAATTAATTACAAAGACGGAATACTTGGGTTTTGATTTATTGTATTTTGCCTAATATTTGAAATTAATTACAAAGACAATTTTTTTATTTTGTTTTTACTTTGCATTTTTTAGGATTTGTTTTAAATTATGAAATGAGAAGCATAAACGTGGAGTTTGAGGTGTGACATTTTATTTTACATAAAAAAATGTTTGTGGCATTATGTCACACCTTCGTTATAATTATGTTTTGCATTTTATTCAGGTGAAGCCTTGATATGAAACAGGTATAATGTCGGAGCAATTTCAATGTAGAATTACTAAATGTTAGGGCAGATGTTTACAGTAACACTGCCATCAAGTGGTAACAGAAAGAAATGTTTTTTCTTTAATTTCTCTTTTACTTTTCTACTTCTTCTACTGCTTAATGTGGTCAAATTTACACGGGGAACTATTATTACTATGATTATTATTGTTATTATTATCTTCGTCAAATGTTGAGTTTGAAAATGTTTTTGTGTTATGTTTATTTTGTTTCTACCTTTTGTGCAAATATTATTAACTGGTGAAAGTGGCCAAAAAAATTAGAAACTTTCTCTGATATACATTATATATTTGAGTGTACTTGAGCCATACCATCTAAAATCACTGTGGTATCATCGAAAAGAGAATATTAAGTGCGTACTTTTAACAAGGAACAAAAGAACAGTCAGTGACAGGGTATGTTTTGCTGCCATCTCCTGGTCAAGTGTTATCGTTGTCGTGTATCGACACAGCCGTTCACAATGGCTCAACGGGTAAAAGCACCGAAAAGAAATAGGTAAATGATTAAAAACAAACAAACAACACCCCAAACAAACACTAATATTATACTTATATGGATGTTTGCTGTTTTTTTTTTTCAAAACGATTTTTTTTTTGCCGTCACAAAGCCCTCATGATACCTGTACGCTTTAGTGGTTTTGGTCAGTTGCTATAGCAACAGCAGTAGGTATATGAATCGACATTTCTGGTTAGAAAGACCCGGGTAATATTATAGCTGCACATTAGTTCTTTATTACTCCTCTCCGGTTCAGTTTCTCTCCTACAGACACCAAATGTATTGGGAACTCTCTCCTATCCTGGAGCTACAGCTTAACTTTGAATGTAATATCTTTTTTTTTTTTAGTGTAGGGAGGGTCCGAGGGGGAGACAGGAAAAGTCTTTTCTTTTTTTTTTTTTCCACATAAAATTGAAGCCCTTGTGCAATCTTGCCATGTCTATTGTTAATACGTTCTGTGGAAAGTGGAAAGTTATTTGCGGTACTAGTGTCAGAACAATAATACAATGTGTGTATAAACGTAAATATATATATATATATATATATATATATGTCGAGTTAATATATAAGTAAAGTTTAATTCAATTTATGATTTCTGTTATCTGTGTTTCCGAGCCATTCCTGAGCCACAGCACATATTTCACGTTAGAAACACCTACAGCGCCCCCACCAAATATAATGTTTCATTACATATACTTAATGTCCCCACAGTTTAACTACTTCGTGTGAAACATGGACCTGTTTAGTTAAACAAAATGCTGATATGCTTGCAGGAATTGAAGAAAGCCACATATGTACTACATCACAGCAGGTGATGAAACTACACAGCTTCAGTTTGAACATTCAACGTTGCAAAAAAAAAACAAAAAAACAATTAACCTTTTCACAACAGTAAAAGTAACATGGTATAATGTCAGTCATTTTTCACAACAGTAAAAGTAACATGGTACAATGTCATGAATCTACAGTTGTTTAGCATAACCTTAACCTCCGTCTCCTGACAATGACTCTCTGTTCTAACACGTATCTTTGCGTTAGTATTTCCAGCCTAATAAAAAAAGATACACTCCTACACTCGTTCACAAAAAGCTCAAAAACTGTGAAGAAAACTCTCTGTACTTGAATCAGACTTCATACATAAATATTTAAACAAACTTTCCTTGAGAAGAAATATGAGCCCTAAATTAAAAAGTAATCAGGTTTATATATTTGTTTCGTTACTTTAAAAATTTTTTTTAAACATTCGTCAAGAGATCAATCGTGAAAATTTGTGTGGATTTTCATTTGGTCATTCTCGTGCATCTTGACCAGGCATGGACAAACTAAGGCATGAGGCCGGATGCGACCCGCCAAACTTTTCCAAATTATAATAATAATAATTTATTTATATTATCATTATACTTCTGTCTTTTCCTTGCAATACCCACGTTTCCCCAATAGATGGGGTAGGAAATGATAAAAGCATTTTTGACTTTTACATGTCATTTATCTTAGTTCACACGACAACTCATCCATCTACTCCTGACCCGGCCCCCATGTCAAATTTTAGGACAATTTTGGCCCGTGAGTCAGTCAAAAAGTTTGCCCACACCTGGTCTTGGCTGTAGCTCAAAGTGTCAACGTTTATTTTCATAACTTCCGTAAAGCTGTCTACAGTCCCTGACAATCCATTTAACAATTGGGTCAGTCAGCTTGTCAGTATTTGACTTATTTACTGCTCTGTGCTCAGTGAGGTTGGTCTGACGTATCTGACCGGAAGTTAAAACCTCCGCTGGATGAGAAAAATATGTACATTTAATCACTTCAGAAAAGTGGAATCAATCAGGGTCAGTCGACGATAAAACTCAAATATTTATGAATAATATCAGTCCTACTGAACACTGCACCCTGGGATTTTTCTTTTTTTCCAGGTACAGTGTATTGACCTGAACATTGCAAATCTGAAAAAGGTATGCTAACGAACTTTCTCGTTTCACCCAATCTCAAGGCAATGTCCAAGGCATTTTCGTAAATTCTATTTTCACTGCTTAAACAAACTTAACTTAATCCTTGATTAATCAATTAATTATTCTATTTTCACTGCTTAAACAAACTTTGTTAATCCATGATTAATCAATAATTAATGAATTTGTTCCCCATAACTCACCTCTGACATAAAGCTCGGTGCCTTTCCAAATAATATTGACACATGTAATTTTTAAAGCTAATCTTACCATGAAACGCTGGATATTTTATTCGGAATAACATATTTTGTGTTTGCCATTTCATTTGCATATTAATTGAAATGTATACTTTATGTTGTTTCTTGTTTGTACACACTCCGTGGATAGCAGAGTGTAATTTTAATTACTGTTATGACTGGAGGACAAGTTTGATACAACAAAGAACTACTAAGAAAAATATTCATTGCATCGTCTTTGACAAAATAAAAAAGAAAAAACTAATTAAATCATGTCAGGAGTAAAACGACTCAGCCCCATGTGAGTTGTAAGTTGCTTTTGTTATTCTTCTTTATGTCGATGACACGTTGCCATTCATTGGAAATGTTATTAAGCATTGCAGTAGTGTATCTGATCTTGGTGGTCTTTGACCTAGATCTGCGTTCGTGAAGTTTTTTACGCAGACCCTGTGTTTTATTGGAGGAACTCGTGACATGAAACAAACAGTTTTCCTAGCAGTTTGTTTATGCAACACCTAACAAAGGACGCTGTTAATGGAATATTTGCACCGTTTGACAATGCTCAGAGTTGCATCGTCTCAAAATAAGCCAATTGTCATTTGGATAATGAGCTATTGAAACTGAGGATCTGCACAGCTGAGTCCCATTAAGTTCCACACATTAATTAGCAATATTAAATCATAACAAGCAAATTAAGAAGTGTACCGGATCATTTCTGATTACATTGTTGGGCTTATGAGCTAAATGGGAGGTTTTTCTTGGTAATGTCATGTTTCCACAATCAGTAATGATGTGGTACTGTTACGATAGACATTGTGGACAATGTTTTAAGGAGGACTTTCACAGCGGAGACAATGGTTTCCTTGACTCTACTCTCTCTTATAATTTGTTACATAAACACTTTTGAACACATATATTTAAATATTGTTATGTTGTATATGTGTGGGATTGTTTCAAAAACATGTTCACAAGGTCAGCAATATTCACAAATAACTCTTTTTCGGACTAAACGGATAAAAATTGATGAATGGATGGATGGATGTTCCATCATTCCAATGAATGATTAAAAAAAAAAAACTTGCCAACTAGTTCACTTGGGAACCAGGTCCATAGGTATGTGAATGGTTGTTTGTGTCTATATATGGCCCCGCCTAGGATCGGCGAATTTTCCAGGGAGTACTCCGCCCTCGCCCGTTGATAGCTGGGATCAGCTCTAGCACTGCGTGACCCTTCATAGCAATAAGCGATAGATAATGGAATGAAGGCTGGAGATTCAGGTTCAGATAAAGACTGCATTTACAGTATGTCTGCTTTAGGACCACAGTCTGTCCATTAGCGAACTCTGATCCACACCCCATACTTAACCCCTACTACTTCAACACCAGGGGGCAGTACAGATAACTTATGATGGGCAGTAATTCATCAGAACTTGCACTTGGTTTCGATTTGACTATTGATACTTTCAATGGTCTTCAATGATCGGGACATTATATAAGAATAGAACATGAGTTTGTGGTTGATTTGACAATAGTGTCATAGCAGATAAACCTTTGCTTATCATACAAAAATGACTGTGAAATAGTACATTAGTGACCATCTGGTATGGATACAAATACAAATGATTACAAATGTGTTTGCAGATGCAATCTGGGATTAAAAGATGGGAATAACTACATGGGCTGAGCTGAGCAGGCTGAGCAATCATCTCTGAAAAGTCTCGGAAATTAAGTTTTCCCTCCTGGCATTGCTAGTGGGGAGATGTAAGGACCTAAAGGATAAAGTGCTTTAAGTAGTCATCAGGAAAGAAAGCGCTCAACCTTTTACCATATACTGTATGGCTCTCACATTTTACACTGTGTGAACTCCAGTCACAATCCATAGCAATCCACAACTCCAGTCAAATCAATAATCAAAGGTTAACATTGGCAAACTATGGCCCTTGAGGCGAATATGGCCCATTGGGCCTGCCAAATATCGAAACATACTGATCCATCTTATGGTGAAAACTGATTTAAATTTGTCTTTTTTTCTGCATTGCAGACGGAGGGGTTTACTATTTCCGCACATGATGGTTGTTTTGTTGATATACTGCGTCTGCTGTGGCTTAACAGCCCCTACATTCAAGCAGCGTATTCGGTTACAGTTGCTGCAGTTCAGTCTAGCGGTGGCCAGGTCATACTTTGTTGCCGACACAATCCCCGTTCCTCCGGCTGGGTGTCCTTGTCTGTTCTGCATGGTCGATGCCAGCCTTGACAGTGGATAGCCACGCTGCTAGCCAGCTGCCATCTCCAGGTCAAGACCACTTGTTGATGCCAGCCTTGACAGTGGATAGCCACCCTGCTAGCCAGCTGCTATCTCCAGGTCAAGACCACTTGTGACACTCATGTCACACTTAAATACATCTTTGTATCATAACACGGACCAACCCTTGGCTCTGCAGTCGGTAGCCAGTTCACCACACACTAAAGCACTTTGGTATGCGGTCATCGTCCACGCGGCTGACATGACCAAACAGATGTCTCTGTGTCAGTACGGGGACTGTGGCTGGTTAGCAACTAATGGTCAGCCAGGAGGCAGCCAGCTAAAGGCTAGCAGTCGTCAACCAGCGTAAGGTGGTGTGGTTGAACAAGTTGGACTTGTTGGCCTTTCCTATGTCCCTAAAATGTATTTTTAACCTACAGGTCAACCAAGAGAAATATATTTTTATCTTGGTTATATTATGCATAGAATATATATAAATATA
>NC_024325.1:877491-884730 GCF_000523025.1 Cynoglossus semilaevis | reverse complement strand
TACATATATATATATATACATATATATACATATATATATATACACATATATATATATATATATATATATTTCAAACAGAGCTCCTATAACTAAGAAGAGAGTCAAAAGCTTTGATCTGTTTTTCTGTCAGGTGAAGTCACTGGTGAAGTGGCGTTTAATGACTACAGCACATAAAGAGATCACAGGACTCTATTATGACAGCTCTACGTTACACAGGCTCTGTCTTTTTGTGCCAACATGTGCTTAAAATTGAGCATTTTCTGATTTCTGAACTCTCACTAACACGCTGAGCGTAGGCATTTGTTGTTTCTCGTTCATCCCCGGACTTTATTACACCCTTTGTCTATTTTTTTTTTGTATACTATCACACACACTCACCTACAGTAACACAATCTTCCAACCATGTTTCACGAGACACGTCAAAAGATTTAATGTGATCATTTAATTTCATAAGACACAAAATGATACTGTGCTGTGACGTTTAAACACATTAATTTATGGGCAAAATCAGTTGAGCTCATGCACCTTAGATTATATAAAGAACTGGCTCGCGTTGGTTTTTTTTTTTGTTTTTTTTTTAACAGCATTCTTTTCTGTCCACAAGCCATTTAACAAACTTTGACATTTTTATGTCTTTGTGCTGGCTCATATCACAACTGCCTATAAATTTAAAACTCCGTTACTCATCCTACAGTAAACAACCACCATTGAAGGAGGGGGGTGGGGGGGGGGATGCTTTTGTGCCATCTCAGCATTTATAAAAGGACAGCACAAGCCTTAGGTCTTCTACGTTTAATTTCACAGTATAACTTCACAGGAATTACTAAATGGTTGTTTATAATGACACATTGGAAAATTGGTATTGATGATGCGACATATGTAAAGGCAAATGGTCACTATTTTTAGCTTGTATTGTAAATTAGGAAGAATAATTTCAAAACCTTTGGTCTAAAAAATATATCACCAAGACGATTAATCTCACTGACATTAGAACCATAATTAAATGAAAACATTTTTATTTTTTTCATACAGTGTATGCCGACTGTTAAGCAATTTAAGTAATTGGTGTCTGATTCATTGAATAGTACTGTATGTAATGTAGTGTAAATATAAAGTTGGAATACATATGATATCAACAACAGTCTATTCATTGAGTACAGAGTCATTCAAAGTGTAAGATCCTCTTAAGTATGTCAACAATATCCACTGTTTGAAATTATTGTAACATAACAGAGATGATGAGATTAGCGAGGCTACTAAAGTAGTAATGTCAACTCCGGGGTATCGTATATGCTGTATTTTTATATGATTTATTCATATCATCTTTAGTTTTATTGATATTTGTCAATATGACAACATTGCCAGTTTGTGGAACTTTGTTCAATGCAAAAAAAAAAAAAAAATTGTTTTCCTTTTGCCTTGAAATAACCTTCAGCTAATGAGCAGGAAATAAGACTGGCTGTAAGGATTTACCTACAGTATGTGGAGCCCTCAATGCGATTTGGGTTACAGACACAGTATGCAGTGAGTGCACAATGACTCACTGCACGTCAAAGCATTTCCCACAGGGCTGCACATCTAACACTGGCGTCCAGTTAAATTAATATTTATTGAAACCCAACCTAAAGAAGTATTGTATTAGTGCCCGATAACAGCAAGTACACAAAGGCCTGTCCTTCCTGTCAACTTAATGAAGGGTAATTAGGCCACCCCCTAAAGGCTTTCTAGTCAGTGATATTTCCACATTAAGTCTTTGACTGCACGCTTCACAGTAGACTACGGGACTACAGCTGGTTGGACCAAATGTAAGCAGGCTCGCTCCCTAGCAGACCAGTAGTTGGCCAGGGGCTGAAGCAAACGGTGAATCCACGTACTGGTAGGAGTGGTAGTATGGACGGTGAGTAGTATGGATAGCAAGATAGATAAATAGATGGATGGATAGAGGGATAGATAGATAGATAGATAGATAGATAGATAGATAAATAGATAGATAGATAGATAGATAGATAGATAGATAGATAGATAGATAGATATCTAGCAAGCAAGATAGATAAATAGATGGATGGATAGAGGGATAGATAGATAGATAGATAGATAGATAGATAGATAAATAGATAGATAGATAGATAGATAGATAGATAGATAGATAGATAGATAGATATCTAGCAAGCAAGATAGATAAATAGATGGATGGATAGAGGGATAGATAGATAGATAGATAGATAGATAGATAGATAAATAGATAGATAGATAGATAGATAGATAGATAGATAGATAGATAGATAGATATCTAGCAAGCAAGATAGATAAATAGATGGATGGATAGAGGGATAGATAGATAGATAGATAGATAGATAGATAGATAAATAGATAGATAGATAGATAGATAGATAGATAGATAGATAGATAGATAGATATCTAGCAAGCAAGATAGATAAATAGATGGATGGATAGAGGGATAGATAGATAGATAGATAGATAGATAGATAGATAAATAGATAGATAGATAGATAGATAGATAGATAGATAGATAGATAGATAGATATCTAGCAAGCAAGATAGATAAATAGATGGATGGATAGATGGATAGATGGATAGATGGATGATAGATAGATAGATGGATGGATGGATGGATGGATGGATGGATAGATAGATAGACAGACAGACAGACAGATAGATAGATAGATAGATAGATAGATGATGGATGGATAGATGGATGGATGGATAGATAGATCGATCTCTCAGGGGTTCCGTTCGGTAAATAATGGACCAATGTAAAACACACATAACTGAAATTCCAAGACTTTGGTGGAATTAAACAGAATACCACAAAAGAGCCAGATTTTCAGAACAGACCAGTAGATACACAGTTTCTTTAGAGGAGTTGGGTCTGAAGTCTGTGGAGGCAGGGGATGAGGGATGAGGGATAAGGCAGAAGAGAGGAATCCCCACAGTGTCCCAGTGGGGTTAGTAAAAAGTAGAGAAGATGACTCACTGTGTTTAAAAAAAAAAACAAACCTCTATTCTTCCAAGAAAAATGGTAGTTTGTGGAAAGCTGAACTCAGAGATACGCAGATCACAATGAGACTGCTGGCAAAAGCCGCAATGGACCCAGAACATGTTTTGTACAGTGGGTATGAAAGAAAGCCTGGGCTGTGGTTTGGAAACAGTTTTAGGACAGGGGTGCATTCGTGTGTACTAAGAGAAATGACAACAGAAAATCACGCATAAAGGCTAAGATGTTGTAAGGCTTTTAGCCTTTTCTATGCCATCTGGGAAATAATAATTTGGACAAGTTCAGCGGGCTGGATTAAAAAGCCAAGCGGCCCGCATCCAGCCCCTGGGCCGTACTTCGCCCATGTCTGGTCTAGGACAAAAAGTTTAAACTGTGAGGATGATGGTGGAAACTGATAAAAGAGAGAATGACGACTGGAACATAAAATCCCATGATTATCCAAATAGAATAATAAAGCCTGCTCTGCTGCCATCTAGTGGCCAAAAGCTTATTTATTGTTCAAGCACGAATCAAGACAGTACACCAAAAGTCCCATCTTGTGCTCCCCGTGACACCTCACCGCGTCCCCCCAGGGGGGGTCCGCCCCACTATTTGAGAAGCACTGGTTTAATAGCACGTGTTCCAAGAGATCTTAGGACCACTGGAAGATTATGTTATGCAAATATGTCTCAGGTGCAGGTGCAAAGAGCACTGTAAAACCTTGAGAGTAATACGGTGAACATCAAGACTGTGTTTATCAAATCTGTGCATCCCAAAAAAAAATTCTAGATTTCTAGATGTACTTAAAGTTGCAGCCACGTGGAACAAAGAGAGGACATAATTAGGGTTTCGTTGATGTGATAAAGGGTAATTTAAACACATTTTGCCCAGGGAGAAAGCTCTGCTGCTTCCCTTACCAACTGATGTGTCATAAAACCCAAGTGCAGTCTCCGACACAGACATAGAGCAGCAACAGACGTACAGTGGCCCTTAATGAGGAGCAGCCAAGCATTACCTCTCTTCACGCTCAAACAAGCGCTGAAATCAGTTTGTTAAAAACCTGAGCAAAGTGTCGTCTGGAGACAACTTAAACTGTTTTACGAGTGATGGGGAGGCACAAATGACAGTGAGATGTTACACCAGAGCTCATTTTTAGTGTCCAACATCTTAACTGATACCCAGTTGTGTGAACAGACAACAAAACACTGCTCCACTGTAGTTTTGTTTTGGACAGGCTAAAGCACACAGAGAGTTCATACTGTTGCGCAGATATCAAACAGAACAACAAACGGAGAACGGAGAGAGGTATATATACCCAGGACACCAGGTGACACCAGTGAGACTGATGACAGAGAGACAGGTGAGTGTGATCTACAGTATATGATTAACCCCACACACCAGACAGTAGCAACAGGAAACAGACAGATCTAACAAAAATACTGTTGAAAAAGTCTGAATAAGCAGTCATCTGGAGTCCAGGAATGTATAAATCCAATTTACATTGATTTGTATGGGGAAAACTGCGTCAATTTTCGGATCACAAACGGCCTTCGGGAACCGAGGTTCCACTCTATATGATAACTACACCTTAACAAATTCAAGTCAAGACCTTCAAATTAGAGCTGAAAAGTTAACGAAAAGTCAGATAAGCTAATGCAGTCTTTACTGCACTAACGTGCAGTAAAAAAAAAACACTTTATAGTCTTTATATCATTATTGCCAATTAGGATGTAAGTTGCTGACAGACGCGAGCCAAAGGGAACACTTTTCTAGCTGTGACCACAAAATGACAAGATCTTGTTCTGTGGTCAATTATACTCTCTGTCCCGATCCAACTGATACAGAGGGGGTCGATTTGTGTTTGAGTGTAAAAACGGCATTACACATTAAAGGAAAGAGTTGTGGGCATCTTGCATAAATCTTAGATCTTACACATTGGTGATAATAAAGTACAGTATTCCAGTGCAAAAGCTGTAGCAGTAGTATATTGCAGTCTTATATATATTTATATATATATATTTTTTTATTGTAGAATTTTGTTTTATATATATATTTATATATATATTTTTTTTTATTGTAGATTTTTGTTTTATTTTTATCTGGGCCAAGTGCCATGTTCAAACGTCCATTGTTATTTTGCGTTCAATACAACGATGAGCATAATAATGTACTGGCTTTAGTAGCTGGATGCTCCCTATAGGAGCAGTTGTGCCAGGAATAGCCTGCAAGTATCAATGGGCAGGTAAATGTTGTTTATTTCATTCATTAGTGTTATTTTCTCCCCTTTCACAGGTGTTGCCTTTTTTTAAACGTAGTATTTCACCAAGCACCCTGGTGTCTTGGATCTTGAAAGAAAGTTAGAGACTGAAAAATCTCTTTGCCGCAAACCTATGAGAGTGGCACTACAGCGATATGGGCAGGTGAGCAGGAGGCTGGACCACTCTTGTGCTCTTAAGTACTTAGCTAACTTCTAAGGACTAAAGGTTTCGGACCCCCAATTTAAGACCTGTGATCCAGTAGATGGAGGTCTGAAGACGAAAAAAGAAAGAACTACTGCCTAGCTGTAAAGGGACTTTCCAGGGTAATGGTTCAAAATGGGAACGTTGGACCCAGAGAGTCATCTGTTAATCATTGCTTATCCCTGTGGCTCTGTTAACACGACGACGACACGGTACGATAAGAATACAGTAGCCTCAGTTTACACGGATCTGGCACAAACAGAATCGACGGAGACATAGAATACGACGCTGGTATTTGTAGTACATGTGTCAGACCTGTATGTGGCGCTGTGTCAACCAGAATACTTTTTGGTAAAATTATATTGTCTAATATACTTGCTCTAATTTGCATGAAAACAAAGGAGAAAACATTGAATTATTGCTATTGTGTAGTTAATAAGGTTACGATTGTACAGGTCCGGCCCACTTGACATCTTATCAGGTTGTATGCGGCCTATGAATCAACATGTTTGACACCGCTGATGTAAATGAAAGACCCGATTGGCACTATAGCTCCGGGATCCAGAGCTGAATTGTTGCCGTGTAAAACAGGACCTCAGTCTTATCACCAGAACAATTACTGATTACTGAATGATACCAATTCACAATTCAGTTTGTATTTAAAATAAATCCATCAAACAGGATATTTACAGGCCAGATAAAAGTTCTTAATAAATGCCTTATTGCTGCTTTACATTGGAAAAACCCTGGCATTTTAACAGTGGTGTGTGGAGTGTATATTTAATGTTGGTAATATTAGCCAGTGACAGCTGCAACAACAGTAGCTCCCATGAGATATAGAAACAGTGCTGACTCACCGCCTGTTTTCCTGAGTACAGATGTGTTGTGTGAAGTCAGCATTGTTACACACATAGATAAAAGATAAACGATAAAAGAGCAGCAGCAGCAGCAGCAGCAGCAGCAGCAGGTTAACTAGTATACTGTGTCACTTCTGTAAACGAACAGCAGGGGGAGGGGACTGCAGCGGAATCAATCAATCAACGAATTTCATCCAGATATTTTTGGAGAGACAGGGTGGTGAAACCACCATTTTATTACTGTCAGTAAAGTACGCACATGCCTCAGCGATGACCTTGATCAGATAAAGAACGCCTGGCTAAAATTCAGACCATAAAAACAAAAATAATATAAATCAAATTAAAATATTATGAATAGTCATATTCAACAGTCTCAGTGGGAATTTACAACATAACCCATAACTACAATCTGTAACCCTTGGAATGGCTACAGGTCATTAGCTGTAGATCAGGTCTACACAACATTGTTTTTTCTTATCTCAAGGCAGGGGTGTCAAACATAAGGCCCACGGGCCAAAACCATGGGCCAAAACCACTTGGGCATCTTAGGTCCTTTAAGCCTAAGATGTTTTCTGACCCCGCCCCCTCCCGCCATCTGTACAAATCACTTTATGAGTTGCTGCCCCCTAGTGACTGGAGGCTTGATTATTGTTCAAACATTACAGCAGCGGCACACATTTGCCCAGGATGCCATATTCCACTGAAAACCTCTCACACCCAACTCTTCCCCCGCCCCAACCCGGCACCTCAATGCACCTCACCAGGCGTACAAGGAACAAGGAATTGCTCACATTCTTAGCGAATACTAAACAAGCTGAACATAAAGAAATATAATATATTTATAATAATAATAATAAAAAAACCTAAATAAATATTTTATTGCAGAATTAGCAATGACTTACACAGCCAGGCAAAAAAATGAGGGAAA
>NC_024325.1:847783-877469 GCF_000523025.1 Cynoglossus semilaevis | reverse complement strand
ACAGCCTTTGGGAGATTTAAATAATATAAAGCACTGAGCTTTTGAACAAACAGGATAATTATGGCCTACAGTCTTTGTGTGTCTCGTCTGGCACGGCCAAGCGGAAAGAAACATGTTATTACCACTCCAAGGTTCTGCAAGGAGAATTAGGAGAAATAAATGTTTTATGTGGAAGGATGGGTTGACGGTGAATTCCTCTGACCAAATCAACAGCCACATTTTATTGCGTTCATTAATTTCCTAGTATAGTTGCCCAGAAACCCACATGGCACATGAGCACACACAAACACATTGTGGGATCGTTTTATCAGTTATTTGTAGCTTATTTAAATCTATTTATCATGCTTAATTACATGCTCACAGTTGAACAGATATTAATTCTCAGGCATTAGCTGCATCTGCCGCCACTGATACATAGGTTAATTAAATGCAATATAAGAGTATCTTAAAGATTTGCTCATTTGTCGACCCAGCAAACACATCAAGGTGCCGTTCTTTTTAAAGGACTTACATTGATCTGTTCGCTAATTAAACCTTATCGTGACCTAATTGGCTCTCTCGTGTCACTGCAGAACACAGAGTCCTGTATTTTGTGTAAATTCTAGGTCTTAGCCTATTATATGTGGATCTGTTGGTAAAAGCAGAACAATATCAACACAGGGGAAAGACGATCTTGCGCGTCTTCCTCTATGTACAGTGATGCAACACAGCTGTTATATTCAGTGAAGTGCTACTTTATATCCTTAACGCCAGCAGCATGTATGCGAAGGTTTTCATCATTTAGATCACTTCATCCAAAAAACATTTAGAAATACATAGTCCAGTAGACTGGGCGAGGATTTTCATCGTTTGTATGCGAAGATTCTTCATTTGTAACTCACTAGACTCAATCAATCAATCAATAAATCAATCAATCTATCAATCAATCTATCATTCTATCAATCAATCATTCTATCAATCTATCTATCTATGACATGTCTAGACCTGTACATCCATTCATTTGACCGTTTGTACGTTTGTACGTTTATCATTGCTGTGATTTATCAACGCAGTCAAATACACTTTGTTGTTATTTACGCACACTGTAGGAAAGAATTAAAATTTCATTCAAGCACCTCTCGATCAAAATACTGCAATGCGTTTGCACAGGGCTTCACCTTCAGAACAGCTTAACTGAGTGCAGGTCAGTTAGTAAGTCAACATCTGTACAAGGTTGTTGCCCTTAAACCACAGATTTCCAAAGTGGGCTGAGGATGAGATTAACAAAATGTGATGGTGGTTTGGACGGGTTTTTTTTTTCCACAATAAAGATGTGTAAATAAAAATGTCCTTTGTAAAAGTTTAAATCAAAAGCTGACATTTTAATAATGATAAATGAATGTGGGCTATAATTACAAGACTTTTTCCGAAAGCAGGGGGAATTCGGAGTGCGGCAACCTGGGACACTGAAGTGGGTACGTGGCCAAAAGAGTTTGGGAACCTAACTTATTGTTTACAATGTCCAAGGTTTTTTAACCTTTTAGTTACTGTATTTTCTGGACTATGAGTTGCACCAGTGCCCTCTAGTGGCTGTCAGTGTGAAAATAACGAACATGTAAATTTTCAGTGGTACAGGAGTGGCATATACTGGTACACAAGCATAGAGTGCCATCTAGAGGCTGTCAGTATGAAAATAACCAACCAGAATTTTCAGTGGTACAGGAGTAGCAGATACTGGTACACAAGCCTAGAGTGCCCTCTAGTGGCTGTCAGTGTGAAAATAACAAAAGTGAAATTATATATTTTAATATATAAGCTGCAGCTGAGTATAATTCACAAACCCAGCCAAAGGATGAAAAAAAGTGTGACTTATAGTGCGGAGAATATGATAGTTAATTTTATGTGTTAATCTTTTTTGGCCGTGGCTTTTGGCTATTTCGCTGGGCCATGTTCAGCTGACTGGCCTGGAATTATTACAGTTGTGGTCATGCAGGAAAAAACGCTGAAGATTTACTCACCAACAGCAGCTCTGCGTTGTGGTTGTCATGTAAATGAACAGGTCTGGAACAAATCTTCCAACCCTGAGGCTTTAAGAAAACTCCACTTCCTACAGAAACACAGCAGAGTGATGATGAAATTTAAAATTGAAATACTGGCCTGCAACGTGTGATTTTCATTATAAGGTCACCTAATAGCTGCCATCGGCCTTACGGAGCCAAAATGTGGCAGTGCACTTTTACTTTCCCCGGTTATAATTTCTAGATGTAAATATATACTTTAACCTGTACACTCCTGCCTCCTTACACACCACACTGCTCTCTTCTTCAGCTGGCTTAACAATAACTAAATGTAATTTATTTAAAGATAGTGTTGTCACAAAACGTCCTATACTATTTTCTTGTGGATAGGGTTGTGAAAATGGGCTTCTTCGGAAACAGCTCTGTTGAAAACCTTTTATTTTTAAGGCGGTTCTTTGCTTGTTTGGGAAAAAGAAAGGCCGTTTGCAGCAAGTCCACATTAGTTTGATACAGAAACAATTTGCGAAGGTGCTGGTTTCATTTAAAAAACTCCTGTGAGATACTTAAACTTTAATAACATCCTTTTCTGTAATACAGATGTTGCACTCGAGCATGCCAAAGGTACTGCATATATATAATGCGGATTTACTTCAATTTAAAGAAGCCACCTCAAGCCAGAATGTATTATATATTATTCATTATAATGAATTGAATATGCTTTTTCAGGCAAGGTAAAGCCTATCGTAACAACAATACACTCTATTTTTTTTTTTTTTTTCTCTTTTTCCTTCTGAACCCAGATGATGAAAAGCCCAAGTAAAAACATGGACGGATGTTTCCACAGTCCAGTTACTGTAGCATCTTAAGCAATTAGTGAAGAGAATAAACTGGCAGTCATCTGGCCGTTTAAGCCTCAGGTTAAATTATGCTAAGCCTTTGGAGCCTTGTATAACAAGTGAACAGAAAGTGCCAAAAACAAATGAATTTCTCAGAACTGAAAGAAAAAAAAAATTAAAAAATATAGAAGTAGTTTAGAATTCCAAAAAAAAAAAAATGAAAACATGTAGAAGTAGTTTAGAATTCTCTGCCAATGCCAAAACTGTAAAACAAATGAATATCCAACGTACAGGAAATTCATCTTTTGCCCATTATATAACCTTTAACTGTGTTCCAATTTAATCACGCACCTTAAAATCAAAAGAGGTCTGCCATTTGGTGTAATGGTGTTTTTTGAGCAGGTGCAAACCGCTGCAACAACCATCATGCATATCACCGTCTCCTAATACGCCATTACTAAATTGCGCGCTGCAGCCTCACACATTTCACTATAACGGTAATAACACCGCATAGTGAGAGTTTGGAGTCTAAGCTCTGATTTCATTTCTCCATGCTGATTTGTTTACATAGAGATTTTCAGCAAATATCCTAACCCCCATCCTCAGTCAGAGACTGCAGATTGATGATTAGGTGAATGCACACCCAGAGCCCTAATCACAACATTTGAACAATCTACTGCCAGAATGTAAATTACCACACAGGACACAATGTGCTCAATTCAACTGGAAGAGAAGAAAATAAACAAACAAACAAACAAACAAAAAAAAAAAAACAAAAAAAACAAACAAACAAGAAAAATAAAACCAGGAAACATCTTTTACAAAACTAGAGGTTCACACAGTTGAGGTAAAAATCAACTTTTAGAATGTAATTTCTTCTAATGTATTCACTATTCAGCAATGATCTCATTTGTTTAGCATAAGAAAATAAAATATATAATAGACTGAGCAGCTCGATAGCAAGCGCAAACCGCCAGGTCTACACAACATTGTTTTTTCTTATCTCAAGGCAGGGGTGTCAAATATAAGGCCCGCAGGCCAAAACCAACCACTGGGAAATTAAATAAACATATACATATGTTTATACATATACATATATATACATATACATATATACAGTATACAGTATACAGTATATATATATACAGTATACAGTATATATACATATACATATATACAGTATACAGTATACAGTATATATATATACAGTATACAGTATATATACTACTAAATGGTTACTAAATGGTTAAAGACCTAACGCCCCGAATGGGAAAAAGCCTTTACCCAGTTTCAATAAAATAAAACAGATTATTAAAATCTGGCAACAAATACAATTAATTGGTTTGCCGCTACAATTCTTTTGGCCATAACTGTTTTTTTTATGAAAATTCCATTGTGAAAGGCAGTACAGGCAACATTATTGTCAATTTTTATGCGCGTCTAAATCTGGCTGCTTTACTGGACTCGTATCGAAACATCTGTGTTACAAAATAAAAAATTCCATCCACAGCTCTGCAGCATTTACCTGGTTGCTTCTCCATGTTCCCAGATCCAGCCTTAAAACCAGAGGCGACAGGGCCTTTACAGTAATGGACTCCAGACCATGGAATAAACTTCCCCTAAATGTCAGAGCTGTCCAGGTCTATAAACAATTTAAAAAAAAAAAAACAACAACTCAAAAACCAACCTTTTCCTGGCGGTAAGCTGGAAGTTGGTTTTGTTGTTTTAAAAGAAAATGTATCGTCTAATATTTGTTTTACTGCATTATTTATAACCGCATCATTTTTTCATACTCGTTGTCAGCTTTTGATGTTGGTACAGAAACATTCAATGAAGGTTATGAAAGGTAGTGCACACCAGAGGGGAATAGTCCGCTTTCACTGATAATGCTAATTAATGTCTGGTGTTTATAAAAAGCTAAGCTGTATATGTCTATAAATTCACTGCACAGATCAGTCTGTGAGACATTTTAACTCTCCTAGAGTCTTAGAGACCACATTGAAGGCTGCAAGTTAGTAGAAACGTGTGCACGTTCCTGTGTGCGCCTCTGCCTGTCCTCTCTCGCGCTACTTTTTTCTGACACTATCTTCTAAAACAGACTGTGCCATCCTCAGAAAGAAGCTTTTAATTGCATTTTCATGTAGGCGTTTTATGGATGTGTTGTCCCCCAGGCAGGTGGGAAAGTGCTCTGAGACGACGTTTACATGCTCTGCAGTGCATTGGTGCCCCACCAGGGTAAGTGGGTCTGAGTGGAGTGGTGCAGTGGAGAGCGCACATGGGCCTGTAGGGGCACTTAAAAAAGCCATAACAGCTCGCCTATAAATAAATGCATGGGAAAGCGTTCCTTTCTCGTGGTTGAGAAGCCTTTAACTTTTTTGGTCGAGCCAAGAGGAGTCATTTTTTCATAACATTGACGACAACATCTCATTTTCTTGGGCGGCAGTTTTCTTCATAGGTAAAACAGCTTTACATTATAACCTTAGAGGAGAAGAGCAAGACCCCAGAGAAGATTTGAGGATGTTGTGAAAGAGGAGTTGGAGATAATTGATGTAAAAGCTGAAGTGGCAGGGGCTGGGGTGAGATAGAGGCGGAAGATTCGCTGTGGTGACCCCTGAAGGGAGTAGCAGAAAGAAGATGAAGAAGACCCTGATTAAAAAATTTGGCAGAATGCTTCGTTTTTAAATCATACATAAATGCCCTAACTGAAGTGGTGTAATCTAGGGAATAGATTTGTTAAATAATATACATTTGAATTTAAATGTGGTCTTTCCAACAACAGGCCTGCAATTTCTTTTATTTATAGAGTTTTCATTCGGCACGTAAAGTATGTATACATAATGTAAATCTGCATAAATATATATCACTCAAATGTGGAAGTATAATGTGACAGACCCTATGGTGTCTTATCTATGGCATGAAAAGTCTGACCGGTTTACAATGTGTGTCATTTACTTCTTTTATTATAGTATTTTTTATGAATGTTTATCTGTAGTTTAACTAGTAATAATAAAACTGTACTACAAGTACTGCAACAAGCTACTTTCTTAAAATATTCCACTACTGCTCAATACTATATGTAATGAATTACTTTTTGTTGAACCAGACCAGGCATGTTTGGCTTTTTAAGCCAGCCTACTAAACCATATTTTGTTAATTTATTAATTTATATTATCATATTATACTGCTGCCTTTTCCCTGCAGTGCTTGCATTTCCCCAATAGATGGAGTGAAAAAGGCTAACGGCGTTTTAGCATTTTAGCCACTATGCATGACTTTTACATCTCATTGATCTTGATTTAATTTGCGTTTGGGTGAACCCAATGTGACTTGGCATTTTTTTGAATGTAAGTGCGGTGGTTTGACATTTCAATGGAATCAATATGAACAGCTGTATATCCAATAGATCCCCGTTTCAATCAGTTATTATTGCTGTGATACACTACAGTCAATACGTGTATTGATTGTAGTGTATCACAGCAACACAGACCTTTGAAGACTTTCCATGTCTTCAAAGCACCTTAAGCCTAAAATACCATCTTAGTACCCAGTATCCCATTATATATGTATGTAAGTATATACGTATATATTTATATATATATATATACAAAAGGTCCTTGATTAACAACATCCTTGACCTACAGCTAACATCACCATCTCTAATGAATTTATTAAGAAAGCCTTGTTCCATCATTCCGACATACGGTTCAATTATGGCTCCCAAGCGTAACTCAGACTCTTCAGATGTTTTCATGTCCAACATTCTTATGCTACCACTGTTTTGCCACAGGTGAGTGTCATAGTTACATAGTGTTTTTCAGAAAAATCAAGTGAGGTTGCATTGTAGGAACGAAATTCTGGCGTAAGTCAAGGACACCCTGTGTTAAAATACATATATAAATATATACATACATACGTACTTATGCTTAAGAAATACACTAGGAATGTATTTATTGAAATAGCTCACCTTAACTGAGCTTGAATTGCAAATAGATCAATGTCGAGTGATTCTGTAGTACCTTGGTCTATACAAATCTAACCGTTTTCTAACTCAAGATGCTTGTTCAGGAAAAACACAATTATTTTCAACTCCCGTTTGGGGAATTGCTTCACTTCTGCTCGGCTGCACTGTGGTTGATCAGCCACATGTTCAAGATTCAATCATGAATCAAATGAACCAGTCCTGAGTGTATTCATACAATTGCATTTGAACAGTTTGCAGGAACTGGAAGACTCGTCTTCCACTCGTACAGTAGTTTCGAATCATGAGAATCTTTCATTGCCCTCTTTATCAACTAATACACAAAAGACAGGAGAGCACATTCAACAGACATGTGATTAGTTTTCATTGAACCTGTTCTGATGAAGTTAAAAGTGAAAGAGAAACTATACTAACAGTCCGATATTGGTCATTCAAGTCGGTCTGTGCGTTCAGTGTTATCTTAGTATTCAGATCCTGTCATTGTACATATTTCTTTGGGCCTTTTAGGTCAGTGTTATCCAACCTTGGGGTTGTGACCCTACACGTGATCGCCTGAATTTCAAAGGGGTCGCCTGAAAGGTCTAATTATTTGTTAAAAAAATCCAAAAAAAACGAATAAAAATACTTTTTCAAATACTGTATTTTCCGGATTATAAGTCCCCTCGGAGTATAAATCGCACCAGCCAAAATATGCATGATAAAGAAGAAGAAAAAAACATATATAAGTCGATCCGGAGTACAAGTCGCACCAGCCAAAGGATAAAAAAGTGCGACTTACAGGAGTAGTAGTTACTAATACACGAGCCTAGAGTGCCCTCTAGCGGCTGTCTGTATGAAGATAACAAAAAAGTGAAATTACATATTTTAAAATATAAGTATAAGTTGCAAACCCAGCCAAAGGATAAAAAAAGTGCAACTTATAGTCTGGAAAATACGGTAACTACTATTCTTTTTTAAAATTATGATTATATACACAACACACAGTGTTAAACAACTGTATTCCTTAACTTTCATGAATATAAATTGAGTTCAAATAACAACAACAACAACAACAACAACAACAATAATAATAATCTTACTGGCTGCCACTAAGGAGGCGCTGTTAGGGATATGTAGTTGCTCTGGGAATGGAACGCACTCACCCAGCTCTCTGCTTTCAAATCCAGCCTGCTATCAGCTACACTATGGAACCACAAAACTACTGGAGCTGGCACATCTTGATTGACAGATACGATCACGTGACTACACATGGAACAGCTGCTGAAATGTCTATGGGTTTCGAAATTTGTAATGTCAAAACAGGGTCAGAAGCCATAAAAGTTGGGATCCACTGTATTTGGATCAACTGAAATCTGCAGCCAGTGATGTGTAATCACAGCTGACACGCTCTGTTGGAAAACACCGGTTGCCAGGTCAGTGATTTTCTCTTTACTGCTCTTTTTCGTTCCTCTGCTTCCCCTGAGATTCCGGCACTGACAACCTCAATATGATTCCCAAACAATTTATTTTATTGTTTTGATCTTGCGGTACAAGTGCTTGCTATGAATTACCCATGTTAGCTGGGAAAGTGTCACAGGAGTGTGGTGTAGAAAATAACAATGTGGTTCATGGTGTTCCGTCCTGGATGTTCCTCCCACATGCAGCTTGCTCTCGTTGTCTTCCCTCTTTGATGCCTGCGATAAAAACATTTACGCATAAATCTTCTCCAACTCTGCCTTTCAAAAGACTTCTTTATTTTGACTTTCTTCAGAATTATACTTCCTCCCACTGTTTTAAAAAGAACAGTGGTTTGTGGATTTCAAACAGTCAGTAATAAATTGGCATGTTGTTAACAAGCCATCGTACAACAACAACACCGAGCCATGTTTCCGCAGCATTGCCACCCAAAGGTTTATGTTGGAAGAAATGACTACATAATGGTGTTCGGAAAAAGAATCCGTAGCCCGGAGGGAAATATGTGTAACAATCCTCAAATGCTAATGACATACTCCATGTGATAACACTTTGTTACAGCCTAAATTAATAATCTCCTTCTCTTCCCTCCCTTCCACTGCCAGAAGGCTCCGTCATTCTCTCAAACTAATTCGGTTACGTTTTAACAATAGCCAGGAGAAAAAACAAACATTATATTCTGGAATAAAGTGCAACTTATTAAAGAATGCTAAAGGCTTTTTACATTGCTACAAGGACAAAATGGATTTGTGTTAAAAGAAGTGATAATATAATAATACAAAAAAAGGAATACAGCTCTTTGACTGAAATACTATTTTTGTACTGTATCAACTCTGAGGGATTTTTTTTGCAGTTAAAAAATGTTTTATTCTATTTTTAAAAATCATTTTTATTTAGAAAATACTATATATATACATATATGTATATAAATATTTTTTAAATATTTTTTAATGACTAACCTTTATCATTGCATTTTATGTAGGGATGTCTAATGATATCAGCCAACCGATATTATCAGACAATTTTAGCTTAATTATCGTAAAAATCATTATCAGTTTTTCTTCCGATAATGAAACGCCGATAACGCAATGCCAAGATGATGTGACCTAAAAATAGTTGTGACGAGAAAATGAAAGTGAAACTATTATAAAATGAAATGTGTTCTCTGTTCTTAACCCAAACGGCTGCATAAATCAGTTCATATCGTAATCGGGACTAAAGGGTTTAAACAATATCGGCCATCCTTAATTAATCGGACATCCCTAATTTTATGTAAACATAAATATGTAGCGTTCATAGTTTGAGCAGAAGGGCAGTATGTGTATGAAGCAACATCTCTGGGTAGATGATGTGACCTAAAAATAGTTGTGATGAGAAAATGAAAGTGAAAATGAAACTAATATGAAATGATATGTGTCCTCTGTCCTTAACCCAAACGGCTGCATGAATCGGTTCATATCGGAATCGGGAATAAAGTGTTTGGACAATATCCTTAAACAATTGGACATCCCTAATTTTATATAAACATAAATATGTAGCGTTCATAGTTTGAACAGAAGGGCACTATGTGTATGAAGCAACATCTCTGGGCGGAGAAGAAAACAGTCGATCTGTGGCAAACCACTGCCAAGTGATGTGAACGAACTGAAGTTAGCCATGGAACATACAGGGGAAGAGCAGCATTATTATTTACTGTTATTCTCAGTGACAGTTGAGAGCATTAACCACACTGTGTAGTGGGTTCAGATGTAAAGAAACGTAAGAAATCAAACGTAAGACTCCGTACTATCTCCTTATACACGAGCAGGGACTCGAACACCGTTGGACACTGTCGCATGTGCTTCGGTTGAAAACTCCCACCGTATAACCAAGCATTGGTGTTGGTGAGGAATGGGGCATGATATTAAGGGCCTAGAGTATTTGAACAATAATCACACAGGCATCCTGATGTAAAATCAGTGGCGGCCCCTGCCTATTTTACCCGAGGGCCAAATTCATTTCCCTCCACTTGCTATTCGTCATGCCTACTTCTTTATATTTGGCACTGAGCAAACACACAGTGAGAAAGAAAGCATGAATTCATAAATTGTAAAGCAAGAAGAAAAAGAATGAGAACCCCTTCCGGACACTACCCAACGTGGGATTTTGGGGACTAGGTGGTATGGGTTGTACATAGTAGACGTACCACTGTACATATTACTTGAAAAGGTGGAACATTTAAAATTGAACTATAGAGGACAAGTACAAAAACAAATTAAATCAAGGCACCACTAGATCATGTTTTTGTAAAATGGCCGTTATACCTTAAGTTTTACAGTCTTGTTCTGTTTTTAGTTCTGGTACACCAAGTCACCTTGTGTGGTCTGCAAGTGTTTTACTGCCTTATAATAAAGTCCATGCTGCTGAGTTTCTTAACTTGATAAATTCCATTTACAACAATTGTAATTTGAATAAATAATAATCAATTGCAGAAACATATATTATTTACATCATGGAGTAGCTACATCTATACAGTCTCAAAGTTACAACCAGCCTTTGCTGATGTGGCCCCCCCGGTGGAAAATAACAACCCTGACTTAGAGGGAAGGTTATCTAGATGTTTTCTGTTGGTCCCAATAAACATGTTTCAAAATATAATAAAATCAAATACAGGCACATATAGAATGCAAAATCCAACATTCCACCAATAGAATGTGTTGTCGAATAAGAGAATCTGTTAATCACACATATTTATGTCCAGACAACATAAATTACATGTGAGTCTTTATAACTCGTATTTTATTTTTATTCTACCTATTATTAAATCCCTGATGGGCCAAAAACTGAAAAGATAAGATAAGAAGTATTTTATTTGTCCTACATGGTGGGTATTCACAGTGGGAAGAGGAGAGTACAGTGCAGCTGATAAAGATGTACAGTATAGCATAGAGTTATAGTGATAGAGATATCAGCTTGTTGTTTCAAGTTTGCAGATATACTATGAATTGTTTTTGCATGTCAAAATAAATAAACTATTGCATATAATAGACAGTAGACAGTATTGCACACAGTTTTGGTTTTTACATGCGGTCTGATTGGACAGTCTGTCGGTAGAAAGTACCTTCGGTATCGTTTATTCAGGCATTTTGGACGGAAATGGTCCAGAATTATCCAGGAGCAACCCTTTCCTTATTTAAGTGAAAACATCACTGATTATTGACTTTATTATTTGACAATTCTGACACTGTTATAAACGTAAAACAAAAACGCATCGCTGTCTAAATAAGCAGTGGTGTTATTTACCTTGTCACATCCTTAATGAGCGGAGGTGTTATTTATTATTAAAAAAAAAAAATGTTTTTGCAATTTCAAACCTGTGTTGAATTTCAAATATTATCACAGTCAGATGTTTTTCATTAGAGGTGACTTTCCTGCTACGCGTGTCACACTGTTTCTAAAGCAATAATCAGTCTAATTATACTTTTCAGCTTCAACTTGTTTTTCCTCCTGTTGCGACTTTCTGTGTCAAATGGACTGTGAGGCACAAACAAAAAACAAAAAAAAGAAATCAACAGAAGGTCAAATTACTTTGAGTGCAATGTTTTACTAAAAATAATAGCCTAGAGGACAGGGTAAAATGTCCACTGTGTTTGTTTGAGAATAGCTTTGCGACAAATGACTCCTTTAGAAACAAAGGGTAATGTGAAATTTGGACTGAAAAACAACTCCGACAACACCGACTTTTCTTTGTCAGTAAACAATAATATTCTTTTTTTTCTCTGCAGTTTGCAAATAATAGACAATAACCTGTACCTAACCTTCAATTTGATATCTTTTATATTTACCATAAAAATCAATAACAGGTTGCCTCCTGTTTTTCTTTATTTTGTTCATTTGTAACATGCAATGTTCGCTTTTGTGGCGTACTGCTAGCTTATCATACGTTCTGATTGACTACAGCTGCTACATTTCAATTGTAAATATCACCTTTCTGCTCGCAAATCTTCCCAGAACTATACAGTCCATCACACACCAACCTTTATTTATATATATTTATATATGCAAATCTATTTCTGGAACAAAAATGTAAATATATATTTGTGTGTGATAGACTGTGTATATGTTTATGTATATAAATGAATATCCATATATACTAAATTCTATAAAATATTATTCTATATAATATACAGAGAGCAATTGTCCATGGTAACAATGTTGATGCAAAAAAAAAAAAAAAAAAAAAAAAAAAACAAAGACAAAATAATGTAATCTAAAATGGCCATTCCACTTGAAGTACATACATTAGTTCTGCTTCTACAGTGGCACAATAAAAAGGCCACCTTAACCGTGTATCTCTTCTGTTTAGTTGACTACTATTTTGTTCAATGGTTGAAACATATTACGGAAAATGAATGTTACGTGGTCACATTAGCTCACTTAAATGGAGAGTGAGCACGGTGTTATGGGTAGTCCACAGTAACATAAATATATAAACCCATTATTATTTGTAAAGTTTGGGCCAGTGTTCAATGGTGCAACTATTATACACCCTTGCCATCCTTAGTAGTTGCAGTGAATAACCCCAGACTGTGGACTGAAGGTCTTTCTAAAGCAGTGTTTCCCAACTTTTTTTCAGCCACGGGACACATATATATCATCAGAAAAAAAACCCACGGCACACCACCATACAAACATCTCACAAAAACTATATGTAATGAAATATAATAATATTCTAGTTTAAATTCACTAAAAATGCACTCCTGTTTAGTTGAAGAAAACACTGATATACTGACAGGAATTGAAGAAAGTCACCCACAAAGATCTTCAACAGCACTAATCATCTTTTTTTAAATTTGTATAACCATCTGCTGCCACCTAGCGGAAGAGGATTTAGTTGCTCTGCTTGTCACGCATTGATGAACAAAGAACAATATTTGCAATGAATAAATAATAGTTTTGGGACCAATTAAGTGAAATTGGATCATTTTCCGCTGCGCACCTAATGATCTCTCACAGCACACTAGTGTGCAACGGCACAGTGGTAGGAAATCACTGTTCTAAAGAACATCTCAGAGGGTGCGGAGTAACCTGTGAGAACGATTGTAAACATGGCTTTCGCCAGTCTCCCAGACTTTTATCATTCAGTCGTCCAGGTCATCTTATCCAGAAATAGTTACATCGAGGGCAACTGGACGGAATTGTTTTCTTAAAGACGTTTCACATCTCATCCAAGAGGCTTCTTGCGGGAAAGACCTTACATGGATTGCACAATGCATGTTCTCAAAGAATTTGAATTTTCCAAACAGGGATGTCAGAGCCACTTTAGAGTCACATGCTTTGACATTTTTGGACTTTTATTAGTTTACAAGCCATCCTGACTGAAAACCTCCTTCACAAACCGCCCCTGAGAGGTTAGTTGGTTAAGTAGAAACTAGTCTGAGTAAGGAGAGGAAAGTCATCAAGGACTCAGAAAGTTGTATCTGTGGCTGAAAGAGTGGTCAGTTCAGTAGAGTTCAGCAGAGTCTGTTATGCTGAGACTCAATTTGTAAAGTGTGGCTGTCGCTCTCTAGGTAGTGCAGCTGTCTTACACTCGAAGGGTCTGTGGGCTGATTCAAGACTTTGTAGACTCTCTGTCAGCAGATAGACGGCAAATCATGTAGTTTAAAGTGGTTTTTAGTGGTCATCAGGACTATAAAGCACTAAGCACTGACCATTTACCTTTACAAGAAAATAAAGACACTCTATATATTGACACGTGAAAATGGTGCCAAAGAAGGAAATGGAGACTTGGAGGCTGTCATGAAGTCTCAGCTCAAAAGGAAATAGATGCTACACTGGTCGTATTAGTATTAGATACTAGTAGTTCCCATGGGGGCAAATGGCTGTCAGTAAACATGTCTACTCTACTTGAAGCAGGCAGAGCGCTCACTCAGATATGCAGCTGAATATATACACATATATACAGGGGTTGGACAATGAAACTGTAAATGCCTGGTGACCAAAGGTTTGGCTATAGCAGCCAGGCCATGTATATTGACCCTGTGGAGCTCCCAATGGACAGTTTTGGTAGAAACAGGAGAGTTGAGGTGCACATTTAATTCTGCAGTGAGTTGGGAAGCTGTGGTTGTATGTTTTGTGGATTCAATCAGGGTCACTCCTGTTGGATGTGGTTCGTCCTTCTTGGTGGTATGCTGACATTACCCCGGATACCGTGGCTTCTGATACATCACAAAGACTTGCTGTCTTAGTCACAGATGCACCAACAATTTGTCCTCTTTTGAACTCTGATATGTCACCCATAATTTAGTTTAATATAGTTTTATTTATTACTCTGCTAATTGAACCTTCACACTCTGCTCTTACTAGTGCACTGAAGTTTGAACACCAGGCTGGTCAAATTTAGCCATGAAACCTCCAACACTAAATTGGCCGGTGTTTCAGTTTCATTGTCCAACCCCTATATATACACAGTATATACACACACAGTATTTGAAACAAATCACTCATCCAAAACAAGTCCAAACCCTACCATCTCTAGACAAGCTTCAAACCATGTGCCTAATTAAGTTAAGACGAAATGTTTACTCTGTAGGATTGGTCAGATAAGGTCACGCTCATTGCAGATGAGGGAACAGATGAGCATCAGAAGTAGACAGGACTTCTGTGCCACCCATTCCTCCCTGTCATAACAATCATTACTTCATCACAACACAGCCAGCCAGCCAAACAAACAAACAAAAGCTGTTTAAATATACTCTCTTCATCCCTGGCAATCAATCTCGCACCACCAGCTTTTAAGGTCACGTTTTCCCTAAAAAGTACGGCAGCTAACGTTATTTGGTATCCTACTCAATTATTTGTCCAAAAGCTGGGACAGTGTATTTAAATTTGATGTTACAAATGTGCTTGAAAGGACATATGTGGTCATGGATCATCCACCCGACAGTTAAATAAGTACTGCTGGAAATGTCATGCTGTGAATAACCTTTTATATTTCTATGGCTGTGTTGTATTCATGTTTATTTGTTCATTTTAGCATCCTTTTTGCAAAGCCAAGTTACTATTTCCCCCATTATTTTGAATGTTACATATGGGACTTTTATTTTGAAGGAGTTGGAACAGGAAAACCTTAAGGGTCCGATTGTGAGGTCAACAAATGGTAATTTTCTCTTTATTTAGCACCCGGCCGATAAGGGCACAAGGGTTTGTTTTCTTTTCATTTTATTTTGTGTTCAGATAAATTGTTGTTTTCTTTTCATTTTATTTTGTGTTTAAATATTCAGATAAATTCTAGTTTGTTAAGTTTTGTGTTAGTGTGTTTTGGTTAGCATGGATGCCTAATTAGCATAACCGAGAGCTACTCTTTTGAGAGCGGGATTAGGCCATTCCAGTGCTTGATATAAAAAATAACGTGTGTTTGCTATAAATGCAATATAACGTGATTAAAAATGATTGGTTAAAAATTACATTTTATGTTAAAAGATAAATGTCTTATATTTATGATGAACAGTGGTGCAGGCTAAAATACTAGCTCTTAAGCTCGTAAGCTCGAGCTTACCATCAGATAAAGAGTGAAACCATCGTTCAGCCGGGGATGTTATATTCACTGCCAATAAATAATTCTGTCCTCTAACAGTAATTGTGTGAAGGTTTAGGCTCTTAATCTTTGGCATTGTTTCAAACAAACATCTAAAATTGGCTAAATATCATTAGAGCAAAACATTTGAGCTCATATTGGCCCAAATGTTTTTTTATTTATTTATTTATTTTGGTCTAATATTCTATGCGTACGCGTGGGTTCGCAAATCAACAACAGAGCTGAAGTCATTTCTGAATCATATTTTAATGTATGCATCAAAGTGCTTCACATGTAAACCACCAGTGTATGAGGCAGGGAGCGCGCTTGCATTCCTGTTGAATTTCAACCACCAAAAGGACGACTGGAAAAAAAAAAAAAACTGCTAACTTATATTGTATAATACCTCCTACCAGAGGAGAATGGAAATGTAATTTTGCAGGAGACATCAGCATACCTGATGTATAGCGTATGTAAAAATGTTATATATTTTCCTCACATACAAAGACCCCTCCAGAACACTGGCACGTGTTTTATACAGTGATAGTGAGTAAGGAAAAACCTGTGCTCCTATGATAGGAAAACATGGATTAATGGTGTTCAGGGGTTCCAAGCAAAATCAACATACAGTAATAAGATTTTACCAAAATAATTCATCTGGTAAAGCCGAATATATCTAGAACTACAACCCAAACATCCATTTCTTATTTGTAACAGAATCTTGAGAGATCACATTAGAGCAGTGGACCCCAACCTCAGAGATTGCCCAACAGGCATGGTTAAAATGTCTGTTAATTTGTTAATTGACATATAGAAATAGTGCCATTCAGTTTAAGGGTTAATATGTCCTATTGGTGAAAAAAAAAAGCGTTGTTCATTTTAAATGATCTGTGGTTTTCTAGTCCTTATTACTACTGAAGGCACTTTCCACTACAGCACACGTGTCAAACTTAGGCTCGGGGGCCAAATCTGGCCCACAGTGTAATCATATTTGGCCTCAAGATCATATCAAATATATACTCCGTAGAGTTGGCCCCAGAATTTGTAGTATTAGCGTATGTTATAGCACATACATTTAGGGTTTTTTGTCGTTTGCTTACTGCGTTAATTTAAAACGTTTGATTTATTTAACTTTATTTCTTAATGTTATTTTTTTTGTTTACCACAGAAAGATGTGTTTCTTGCAGCAAACATTTCTTGCTTGGTGTCTTCACTTTGGTTTGGGTAGCTCTCTCTCTCTCACACACACATACATACACTGCACACCACCCACAGAGCCATGCCGCCTATAGAACATCACCTTCCAGTTCCTTGCATATATTGAATAAAGAACCTAAAGAAGTATCGGTGATGGTACTTGGTATCTCTAAAAAAAAACGTGTTGCCTCAGATACAAGGATGCAGATTATTTTACAAAACCCATATCTCATTGTCTATAGCCAAGGTTATCTGTTCTCAGGATTCCAAGTTCAACCTTCTTTCCTCGTCATTTTTTAAAAGTTTTTGGGATACAGTAGAATAAACCAAACAATACCTTAAAAGAATAAATTACAGGAATGACAAAAAGGTAAGTTTTAGGTAAATAGGTAAAAAGTAATGCAAATCCACCCCCATTGGTATTTTAGGAAGGGTACTACAAAAACAAGGTAATGGGACCAGAGAAAGTGGGCCCAAATACAGCCAGCTGTCTCAGCCAATGGGAACTGGAACCCAGAGAACAGAGGCCTGGAGTCTCTGCACTAATCAGTCAGTGCAAGATGACACAGGACGCAGCAGGTTGGTAATGCAGAACACTCACGCAACCCAAAAAAAAAAAAAAATCAAACGCAGTAATGGCTCAAGTATATTTGAAAAATCAACGCGTATCCTCTTCTTTTGCACATTTGAAATGAGAAACAAAGTAATTTCTTTTAAGAAATAATAATAAAAAAAAGTGACGTGATTTTATGGGTTCTATAAAGGTTTAAAGCAGAGAGGCATTAAGAGAGAGTATTCTGAGCCGTGCTTCATGTTGTGTTTCTGGAACGGCGTTTGTGGGCTGCTTCGGACCACTTTGGCTGCAGAGTGGCAGCCAGAGAATGGCCTCGGTCCAGCTGAGATAATGGAATTGGTGTGTTCTTCTCCGAGACTGTTCTCCTGGCCGGAGTTAATTCTGTTAATAGCAGAAGCTTCTGCAGTCAAAGCCAGTCCATACTCCAGTGAGCACGAGAGAGGGCTTCTGTAAGATGGCTGATGGATGCATAATTGATTAGCCTGAAAGTGGCACACGCAGTTTACAGTTGTTGTCGGAGATGCTAATGTGTAATCGTAAAAGGTCTCACCTCTTCTTATTTAAAAACCTGGCGCTATTCATATGAGATTGCCAGGACTAAAGACATTCCACTTTTGTGCTATCTTCCCCTGCCTAGCAACAATGACAAAGGAAATCGTATGTATTGTGTTTTATTGTATTGTATATTGTTGTATTATACTGTATGTTACTCCAAGCTCAGCTCATCCTGGTATTCACACTATCATGGGTGTTTAACCTTTCAAATCCATCTTTATCTTTGCCTTTAAATGTTTTTTTTTCTCTCTTTTCGCCTGCTTCATTATTTATCTACTTGAAGAAAATGTTGACAAAACATTTTTGGAAAACAACATAATCGAGCATTTAAATTAAATAATATGCTTTTTGTACATAAAGCTAATACCTCCTGTACAGGAAGGTATTAGCGAGGCTGACCCCACTATTTGAGAAGTACCGGCATAGGTGGATGACATAAGTACTTATGTACAGTATGCGAGTCAACTAACTCCAAACTCCGACGTAAGTTGAGGAACCGCTGTATTTGTTTGTTTCTTTATCATGAACGGTGGAAAAGCATGTCCATCGTCTTAAAGAACCGTATACAGTCACCAGGAAGACAAAATGTCAAAATGTGACGTCACCTCTAAAATACTTAAATATATCTTATTTCAGCATACAGTTTTTTGTGGACAAGGATGAGGTAATTACTTGAATTGTTTCGTCTCACATGGTAAACTCTACGTGGTTTTGACAGCGCCATTGCAAACTTCTCCTTTTGTTCACTACATAAACCGTCAGAAAGCATTGGTATGCATGACACAGATTCCATAAATACATGTCAGTGATTAGTGCCAGCTGGATAGATTACTCTGGGCTTCTGATTACTTTCAAACCCTTTTCCATATCAGACGGAGTAGAACCTATAAATGGGGCCTCATTGTTTTTGGCTTAGGTCAGAAAATGAATTCTGCATGATGTGTACACACTAGAAAAGAAATCTCCCATAATCTTCACCTCGAGTTAATTACTGCAGACAAACATTATGGATTGCCCCGGGCTTTTATCTCTTGACTGCTTGAATACAGAGGAGATTTCCCCCCACATCTGATATGGTTTTAAGTCGTAAGTAAGCCTCGCAACAAGACAATCTGTTTACCCTGTTGTCAAATATATCCCTTTTTCCATGAGCCGATCTGATGGAGATGGATTTACATTCTTTCTAATTAGAACAATTATTACTCCATGATGATTTGACAAGCTCTTTAACAATTACCCTTCTATCCTACCCTTTTCTCTCTCTCTCCAACAATTACCCTTCTATCCTACCCTTTTTATTCTCTTTCTCTCTCTATGTTACTTCTTCCCACACATTCTGGCTGGAAGGGTTTTGCTGCAAAAAAAACAACAACCAAAAAAACAAAAATCATGCTTGTTGTTTACAGCAGCTCACCAGCAAAAAAAAAAAAAAAACAACCAAAAAAAAAAAAAAACAACCAAAAAAAAAAAAAAACAACCAAAAAAACAAAAATCATGCTTGTTGTTTACAGCAGCTCACCAGTAAAAAAAAACAAAAAAAAAAAACAGGCATAATATTGAGTATAGTTGCCGTCAACATATAAAAAAATGAACAAGCCCAACTCCAACGAGCCGAGTTACATCCTGTGGGGCACGAGATGCTGCACTGTTGACATGTTATCATGTAGAATTTACTGGAGTACTGAGTAAATGCCTGGCAGAAACTGGTATGGAATATGGTGAAAAGGAAAGAAAAAAAAGTGTTCTAACTGTTACTACTGAAATGCTTTTTAGATTACAGGTGGTCCTCGGTTTACGACGTCCTCGACTTTCATGGATACGTCGCCATATCCCATAAATGTATTAAAAAAAAATCTTGTTCCAATTCTAATTCCAGTGATTAAAACTGCAGTTGCCGAGCAGGGCGGACGAATATGAAGATGATGAAGAGTACTACGCCATACATTAGATTGTGCTACGTTCACACACAAAGTAAGAATCAGACCAGAACTGCCTTTACTAAATGTCTCTAATTTGAAAAGTCTCCAGCTGCCATAAAATACTTCCTGAATTCAAACGCTTCGAACTGAATACATTTCTTTGAGCAATTCATACAATTTTTACCTCACTATGCAACCTATAACACTGAAAAATAATAATAATAATACGATGAAGTGTCCAGAAAGATGTAGTGAAGAAAAGGAAATAAAATGTAACAAAAGGCTGAAAAAAATAAAGAAAAAGAAAACGAATCGCAACATCTGTGGTGCCAACTGGCGTTAAACTCAGAGAACAAGGGACATCTGTTAAAAAAAAAAAAAACCAAAAACAAAAAAAAGTGCGTGAGTGTGTGTGTCTGTCAGTTCATGAGTTTTCTATTCGTGCCCACACATATAGCTTGGAGCCACAAGTGCAAAAGTGCTACAAGTTTACCTTGTTGCCCTCAGAGCAGTTGTAACACTACCCTGTTTGATGCCCCCGCTCATGGGCATTTCAGCTGAACCGGTTGACAGCGGCAAAGTCTCGCAGCCTTCTGACCGATGTGATCTGCTTCTCTCCGAGCCCCAGCAGGCTCTTATTTTTACTCCAGCTCCTTTTTATGACTGAGTAACTCTTTGTCAATGTCTTCGCTAACGCGGCGCGGTCCTCCACATGCGGCACAGCTTATATTACATGTGATGGGGGAAGTGAAGTTTAGAAGGCAATTGTCAAGGAGATGGTTTTTCTTCCAAAATATTTGGATTTCCATCAAAGGGCTTGCTTTTCTCTAGCAAAATTCTGCATGTCAGTATATTTTTTTTCCTCTTTTGTGCCACATGGCAGAATTGGTTGAGGGCATGTGGGGGTGTGCAAAACGAGAACAATGGAGAAAGACAAACGTGGCACCTCATATCCATTTCCTCACTTGCTCACAGCTATTATTGTGCAAAAGTGCTGTCGACAGCTTCTGCACCTCACTGTGCTATCTCAAATAATGGGCAAAGCGAAATACACCTTTCTTTTGTTCACAAAAAAAAAAAAAAAACAGAGGCCCCTAAATGAATGACGTATTTCAACAATTGAAATATTAATGAAAGACATCTTCGGATCTTGAGAAGGAATCTGACAAACTGCTGGGTTAAATTTGACTATATGACAGTTTTATTTGTGCGATATTCTTAATTGTAATGGGAGATTTAGCTGAGAAGAGAAAACATTTAAAACTGACGGTGACAAGTCAGCCTGCAAATTACTATTTATGACAAGAGAAAGATTAATTTTTCCTCACTGAAAAACCAATCCAAATACAACAAACATATATATATATATATATATTATTTTTTCAGGATATAAAAAGCATATGCAGGGTAAAGGTTTTTTTGTTTGTTTTTCTGGCAGTAACGTCGCAGTGATTATCAAATGTTTAATCGTGAATTCATCGTAAGAAATCTGTGTATTGTTCAAACAAAAAAGACAAATAACAGCAGGCGAATGTGTGTGGTTTTTCATCCACATCGGTGACTAATCCAAAATATGGGATATTTTATTTTATTATATTTTATCGGCTGTATGATTGACACTCCTGATTTAGATTATTTATTTAATTTTTTTATTTATATATATATTTTATTTAAATATTAGTATGAATTTTAATGAACATAAATAAATACATCTTAATTACCTTCATATTGTTTCTATATCTTCCGCAACTAATCTTGACCAATTCAAAATTAAATAAAAATTAATAAACCAACACTGAGAGACTTTGAGGGGTGCAGGGGTGTCTGAGAGGGTCATGCAGTGATAACGGTAATGACATGACAACTGGCTGCGGCGAGAAAAATGAGAGAGGGTTGGAATCGGTCTGATAGTGAGAGGTTGCATTAAATTTAATTTAGTTGTGTGAATCACAAATCAGCACAAGCATTTTTCTTCATTTTTTTTTGCGGTAAAAATGTGTCTGTGATTTATTGTACCAAAGGATTTGTTTTGCTAAAAAGAATTGAGGGATTGTAAAAGACGAAAAGATTGTTCGTCGTCTACATAGTCCGTCCTTTTGGTGGACTTCTACAATCGTTAAGTCATGATTCTCTCATCCTGCTGTCAACATATAAGGCAAATTGTGGATTAACTGTGCACAGCTGCACTGGATCTTTGAACCCAAATGGATAGAAACGGCTTCTGTCCTTATGGCCTGGTTTACATTGGTATCCAGATTGTTGGGGATTAAGAGATTTAGTGTACTATCTGGCTTTCTTTCCCGCTTTTAAGTTCATGTCTTACACTGGACATTTCTGCGTCTATAATACTGGTGAGAAGATGGCTGTATAGTGGGGTTTTTTTTCTATTTTTTTCGAATAATATAGCTCTCACAACAGTAAATGGGATGCTCTACCTTTTCCTTGCCATGACATGAAGTGCTGTCTGAGGCCTTGAGATTCACCTCTAGCCTAATCATACCATTAATGTTTCCCCCTCTGTGAAAATCTGCCCGGTGATGGGCTGTCTAATGTGAGAGCTGTGGCTCGCCTGGAGGAAGTCATCTGCTCACCTCATTTTATCTGCTTCATTGCACCGTGGGAAATATTTCATGAGGTCTAAGTGACTAAAACACACAATGCAAATATTTTTTTATCACATCTTTACATTTTAATATGGTGTGGGCTATTTCAAAGTTTAGAGTTCGGAAAGGCAGGCAATAAAAGATAAGAAACTGTTGTCTACCCTTTGAGAGTCTGAATTTATTTCTAAATAAAAGAGAATATTCTAATCCAACACAAGTCTTTATTTTGCATGTCTAGTACGATGGGGGAGCCTAGGAAGAACTCTACCTGCAGTTTAGCTTTATAATGTAAGTGTAGACAGTGTAGATAAATGTATTTTCATAACATACGTTTATTAAACAGAATTAAAAATGATAAATTGGCAATTTGGAAGAACTGGTATTACAGGGTTTTTTTTTTTTAAGGATGTTTTCGATATTAACTTTTTGCCAATATCCGTTATGTCGATATTGCACAAACACTTAATTTCCGATTCCGATATCAACCGATACTGATTTAGCGGGGCAGTGGTGGAATTTAAGTGTTGCCTGCTGACTAAGACGATGGTTAAACAATGTTCAAAGTACATCCCCTAGGAAACAGATGTTTTTTTAACCCCGACACCCAAATTGAAATACTATTGAGCACCTTATTATTTATTTATTTGATTATTAAAATAGATTAATAAAATGAGCTGCAATGCTGCCACCTAATGACTCTCACTTTCATATACATCCGTTTTTCCCCTAAACTCAGGCATTGAGTCATCGAGGTTTAATTATTGGAGGAAAAAACGACAACAATTCTTACAGATACTACATAAATATGCTAATATCGGACCGATAAAATCAGTCGGCCGGTATTATCGGACATCACTAAACCGATAAAATCGGTCGGCCGATATTATCGAACCTCCCTAGTTATTTTGTATTTAAATTGATAATTACAGTACATATGTAACATCAGCTGTCCAGTCACTAACAAGATTCGTATTGATTCATAACGGTCGGTTTATAGGAAGAACTGAACTTGATTGTGTTTGAAACTCACCATTAGCTTTTTCTGAATGGAATCATCATGAAAACACAAGACTATACAAAGAACATTGTACACGGTGATTAACGTAG
This sequence comes from Cynoglossus semilaevis, assembly GCF_000523025.1. Taxonomy (NCBI): domain Eukaryota; kingdom Metazoa; phylum Chordata; class Actinopteri; order Pleuronectiformes; family Cynoglossidae; genus Cynoglossus; species Cynoglossus semilaevis. The sequence goes on along the minus strand of NC_024325.1, from coordinate 853,695 downwards.
AAGATTTCTATTACGCGTGTAAAATATTCAAAACGGCATTTTCTTCTTAGTTATTGAGGTAATTCTTTCAAAATTAATTCACTTTTAGTCGTAGTTTTTAGTGTACTTCTAGTTCCTGGCTGTTCCTGTAACATTAAACAGCTAACAACACCCACACAAACCGTTGAAGGATAAAAATGTGTGGAATCCAATTTTCAGACAGCCACTAGGGCGACTGCTGACAAAGGGACAAGCTGAAAGTGACTCATTCGTACAAGTGGCTATTATGTCAAAATGAAATTGTTTGTAATTGAAGGTTTGACCTTTCACGAGAGAATTTGTTAAATACACAGTTTCAACACAACACTGTGCTACCACCTAGATGTGAAAGCCTGACAGGCGGCGGTGGAGATTGACTAGAGCACTTTTAATTCCATGATAAAAATAAACTGATTAAGTCGGGCGACTTCTGCTGCTTAATAAATAATGATCCCTATTTAAAAGTCCACACACTGAAATATCAGTCATGCCAATCTACTTAAACCGATGAGCCTAGGAACTGGTCATAGAAGGCCACATGTTGAAAAAAGATTCAACAAAATGAAAATATGTTACATATAAATATATATATATAACATATTTTATATGTATTTTTTTTCCCTTTTAAAAAAATGTTTCATGCAAACGTGTCAAACGAAATTGTAACCTGAACCTGTCTCCTAATCAGTCGACTCCTTTTTGCCTTATTTTCTTCTCACTTTTCAACGTTTGGCTGCGTCTGTCTTGCTGATATACATATATACATATACATATACATATATATATATATATATATATACATATACATATATACATATATACATATATATATATCTTTATATGCATATACAGCTTGTTTTTAGGATTATATAAGGCTTTGTTTCCCAAACACTGGGTCGCGACCCTCAGGTGGGTTGCAAGATAATTATCCCACATAATGTCTATTGATTTGGGTCGCGAAGGTTTGTGACTTTTAAAATATAGGTCCCCAGAAAAAAAGTTTGGGAAACACTGATATAAGGCAGGGTTATAAGGGTTAGGGTCTTTTCTTTTTTGTTGTTGTTGTTTTGTTGATACGTTGCTAAGTAGTAGTGGCAGTAGAGAATTTGTTGCACCACTAAACGGCTCATTGACCTCCAGTCATTATTGCAGCAAAAAGAAAGACCAGTGGACCTGGTTACATCAACTGCTGCTACTGAGTCTGTGCCTACAGACATCTTTTACTTCACCTGCTGTGTAGACCTACAACTCCGACTCTTTCTCTACATACAGTCTGATATTGATCCCGTCTGTTGTTTTTATGTACTTTGTGAATTTTATATACACCGTTCTCACCTCCACAGTAAATCCGAGCCGTGTCCTGTTTTGTGCTAAACAACTTCACTTCACTCTAGATGAGACACTCGCCAATGGACATAAACCGTTTTGGCTGCTGTTAACAAATATGTTTGTGGTCGGTACCTGTCCAGAGACCGAATTAAAACAGATTTATAAATGGTAACTTGTTTACAAGGTGTCCTTTACAATAATTTAAGTCTGCACCTGGACCCCTAGGTAAATCTGTTTTTTCTGTAACCAGCGACCAACAGCTTTGGTTTCATTTTTTTAAATATAAAAAAAATGCTTCATATTGATTTGATTACTTACCTTTTTGTTTTTACATTGCGATGCACAAGAAATACTTTAACTGTTACCGTGCCAAGAGAATACCGCTGTACAGTGTACACACTAAATGTTATCCCACATCAGTTCATAAATACTTTTTTTTTCCATTTACCAAAATGAATACACATCTGTTGAATTTATGTAATATCCATATACAGTGGAACCTCGGTTGTCGAAGGCCTCCCTTTTTTTTAAAAATTGGTTCAAAAAATTAGTTCACAAACAAAATTTTTAACCAAAATTGCCCCGGTTGTCATATCATAACTCGGTTGCTGAAGAAGAGACAATACCAAGTGATCACTAAGTGGCATAAGTCCTCGCTCGGGATATACATGCTAAGAACTGTTGTCAGATTTTGCCAGTATTTCTTGCCTTGATGACCTAGGTTTTTTCTCCTGGGAGCTTACCTTCAGTGTGGAGAAAAGAAGAATTGATGTGGTCCATCGTAGTCCTCCAGTGCTGTAGAAAGCAAGAGGAAACCACACGTTAGTGCCACAAATAAACAACGGCTTTATGTGTTGATCGTACATGAAATGAAAAAACAGAATTGTTTGGGTTTTTTTTCATTTTAAATCATGAGAAATATGAGAAATAAAAATAGTGAGAACAACAATAGAAGTGAAGAAAGATCATAAGAAAGCACGAGAATAACACTCGATCTTTCTTTAAGGTATGTTTAGCGGTTGTCGATTTGTACCATCACTAAGAACAAGGAAGCAATAAAAGAAGCTAAGCTTGCCAAAGGAGTGACTGTGATCACCAAGCTAAGATCTCAGACATTAGAAGACGTGGAAAAGTTGCTACTGATTTGGATCAACGTGAAGCAGTTGGCCGGTGACAGTAATTCAGAGACAAGAAAGTGAAGCGAACATGCGCAATCGCGACTCCTCAGCATTTGGTTATAAATACAAGAATAGCAGACTGCCACTGTGTCTTCTGAAGAACCACAGAGTGGTCGACTGTTATATTCTCAGATACATTATTGTGCGAGAATGTGTATGTGTACTTTGAAACATTAGACACTCCACGCTTCATCTTAAAAGTAATGACAAAAGAAAGGGACAAAGTAGAATTAATTACTGCTCTATACTATGTAGCCCACGGGGTGGGACAGATGGGATTCTGGTCACCAAACCTGACCTTGTTTCTTCTTAAAACCAACCTATATCACCATCACCAGCAACACTATTCTCCATTTAATACTAGTATTACTATTGCACATATGTAGAAATGTATAAACCCTATTTATAATTTATAACCTTTATTTTCATTTTTGCTTTCACTCCTGGAGGACATGCTCCTATGTGGGTGTTTTCTTTCTCCCATTCTCCACTAATACGTTTTACTGTTTTCCTGTGTCTAGTGTCAAAGGCAGTCATAGTGGTGTTGAGAGAGTGTTTTTTTTTTTTTTTTTGTATGTGTGTGATTCAGACAAATAAAGTAAATTTGTTTGCATATTTCTTTTAGTGAAACTACTTGAGCAAATATTCAGTTTTGATGTCGGAAGTGCTCTACCGTGTGCACTTAATGTACACTCAGATGTAAGCATCAACCGTTTGAGGAAATGCAGAGACACACTCGTGACAGGTGACAGAGTATCGTGACAGAGTATTTCCCACTCTGACCAGCTGTTCCAAATATGCTTAATTCTCTCGTATTCCATTCAAGTCAACTTAATGTTTCCCTTCCTGATGCTATTTTCAGGATGCGTACACTTACTGTGGCATCACTTGTGAATAATAGATGGATGGATGGATGGATGGATGGATGGATAGATAGATTCAAACACCGAGAGACTGTATTCTGTAATCTATAGATTATATAGATTATAATATTACTATCTCTAGTGTTAAAGGTCACTAAACTTTGGCCTTGATGACCTTTTCCACTAGGCTTTTTCTCCTGGGAGCTTACCTTCAGTGTGGAGAAAAGAAGAATTGATGTGGTCCATCGTAGTCCTCCAGTGCTGTAGAAAGCAAGAGGAAACCACACGTTAGTGCCACAAATAAACAACGGCTTTATGTGTTGATCGTTTATGAAATGAAAAAACAGCATTGGTTTTTTTTTTCATTTTTATGTTGTCAGAAAAAAAAGACAAACAACTGCCCGTTTTGTGAGGAAAATAGAACACAAAGACATTAAAGCGGACCCCTGATCAACCTTGATTTGAGCAAATTACTCTTTGACCTATTATGGATCAGCTGCCAGGGACACAGACTGCTAGTGAGTGTAAATGGCTGGGACATGAAATGAGGCTATAATCTGTTTTACCGCTGAACTAACAGCCATGAGAGCAGATGCACTGGTCTTAACTAAAGACTCGATGCCAAAGGGTTTAATAAACCATCATTTTAACTTTGCTGTACAGATCATTTCATTTTGGGACATTTACTCTTTTTGTGTGCCAACAGCACATGCACACTGTCACAGTGTCCACAGCCTCCTCTGTGTACTTAGCATAGTTTTGCACCACCCGACGAGAAATGAGAACCTACACATATACGGAGTCAACTTGCGGCCCGCGGGCCAAATCCGGCCGGTCGAACCACGCAAACCGGCCCGCGACTGGATCCGTTTCTAATGGATAGAATTATAGACAAACTGCATTCTATTGGTTTATTTACCTTCACTTCAGACAGTTTGATCATGATTTGTTGCTAAACACAGATGTGGCTATTTTCAAATGAAATATTCCAAATCAAATTAAATATTGCAAATAACAAATGCAAGACATTTTACACAAATTGATCATAAAAATTAGCTCTTCAAGGTTGAACTTTATTGATCCTGCACAGGGGGAATTGTTGAAAGTAGTTATCAAACAGAGTTTGTATAGCTCAAAAATGATTTGCTTTATCATTCCAAAAAATATGATTGGGTGAATTTCCCTTTGGGATCAATAAAGTATCTATCTATCCATCTATCTATCTAAATATATCTAGTAAAGCATGAGAAATAAAATGTATATAATTAGAACAGAAGTCTTAACCCCTCGTCTTTGTCCTTCGGGTCTAGGTGACCCTGTGTAAGTGATAAGTACAGAATTTATCAATGTGAGCGACAGGCTTTTCTGCCCTGTGTTTGCATTGCACTCTCATGTTGTTGTAGGTTTTGTCCGACCAATGTAAAAAAAAAACAACGAGGGATTGAGCACCTGGCACTTATTTTTTTTTTCTTCCTTTCTAACTGACATTGGTTTAGTTCAGCCTGGCCAAGGATTCTTTTGCTAAGTCGTGTGTCTTGGTGTGTGCTTAAGTTGCGTCTTAGCACAATTATAAATGTTTGAGTGTTAAGCCATGGGCTTTTTCTGCTTTTCCTTCTCCTGTTGCCCCAAAGGCTTTTTCAAAATGGATAAGATGGCATCTGGCTAGGAGCAGTGAACTACAGCAGCCTATACTTACTTAAGCTCATTTCCCTCTTATGCGTGGTGTGTTTATTGTTTTCGCTTTTTCTTAACTAAATGGAACGGGACATAAGTGCTCGCCGTGGCTTCGCGTCACAGCTATTCTCAGCTCCATGGTACAATCCCATATGGAGTCGTGACCCTGTTGTTTACAGCCGAGATCATTTGTCTAATCACAGCTGAGAATGGCATGGGCCGAGTACCTTGTGGTCTAGGGCCTGCAGAGACACCTGTGAATCAATGCTGACCTACACAGGAAGGGGCAGAGCAGCTACGTCTGCCGGGACGGCTGAGGCCTTTTGTTGTGGCTAAGTGGACAGGGCCACTTCTCAGGACGTTTTATGACTCTGCGGCGGCATCTGCCATCTTCTTCGGAGTAGTCTCTTCCTGCGACCGCATCTTGACGGCGGCCGGGAAAAGGCAAGAAGAGGCGGTCGTCTCTGAGAGACAATCTGTCCAAACCACCTACAGACCACTGAACTGCTCCTTCTGAGACACTTTACACCTGAAGTGTGTGAGGGAGCAGGTGGACTGGTCATTTGCTCCTACTTCTGTTAGACTGAACAACCCGCCCTGTAACTAGACCCGCTGGTCCCGCTTTCTATCCTTTTCTATATCTATTCCACCATGTCTTTGTTTTTTTTATGTATGACTAAAAGAAAATGCGTGCAATTAGCGACATCTCTGCTCTATTCTTTGCTTTCATGTTGCTTTAAGAGAATGCAATTATGATCGCTCTACTCTTTGATGATTAATACAACATGCCACTTACGTACAGTATGCTCTACTTCTACATTTTCTTGCCGACTTCATAGCTACTTTCCTT
>NC_024325.1:814284-842718 GCF_000523025.1 Cynoglossus semilaevis | reverse complement strand
GTAAGGGTTCTTTTCGTTAAGAATAAGTAAGTTTCCCTCCATTCCTGCACTAACGACAGGGGCCTAAAAAACTTGTATACCTCCACTGGTCACCTCTTCCTTTGAGCTGCTAAAAAGGTCATTGTTCTGTGGAAGACAGCATTCAACACATCCACTAAACACTGCGAGTACCAGGCATTGGTCTTGACCAATGTCACAGCTGTGTTCCAAGTCCTGATTTATGATGTCCTTGGGGGACATGCTTAGTAAATTTGTTTTTGTGTTACATGACATCATCATCTTGTCCAAGTCCAAGAACACCCATTATGCCTTGTTTATTGTTCACTGCCTTCTCCAGAACTCTCTGGTTGCTGGTCATGGGAATTGCAGTTTTCTATTTTTTTTTTTCACACAGGGATGTAGCATCCTCTCAACACCCTGTACTGCCCTCATGCCTCAGAGCCCTCAAATCCAGGTTCCAGTCAGCTTCTACTGTTCAGATGCCTGAAGCAGAGGGGCAATTTGTGGTCAAAGAAGACACCTCCATTTGGGAGATTAGGGGCTATTCTTTACAAGAAGTCAATTGTGGACCTTTTCCTGCTGCCTTACAGAGGATGAACATAGTAACCACCTCAGCAACAGGGAGCTTCTGGCAGTGAAACTGCCCCTGGTAGACCGCTGGCATTGGCTTGAGGGAGCAAATCTGCCTTTCTTGGTTTGGACAGAACATAAGAACCTGGGATACCTGCCGTCATCTAAAAGACTGAATTCTCGTGAGGCAGATGGGCCCTCATCTTAACTCACTTTAACTTCACCTTGTCCTGCTGTCTTCAGCTCACGAAACAGAGCGCCTGATGAGCGCCCCGTCTAGGTAAATTCTTGGCAAGGAGGTAGCCTAGTCCTCCAACAAACAACCTCCTCTTCCTTCTTCTCACACCCCAGATGTAAACAATTCAGAATCATTCACAAACTCACAGAAGTGCTGACCACCTGGAGCCCATCTCTTAACAAGACACATCTGCTGTCTTATTGTCTTCACCTGCACTCACCTTCAACATATATAAGCTTGCCGGATCATCGCATCTGTTTCCTTCAGCTTTCTTTGTAAAACTCTAGCTAAATATTATTTCAACTCGTCCCAGTCTCAGAGTCCATAAAATGTCGGTTTATTACATTGCCCCCTCCCCTTCAGTGACATTACCAACCCCATCTTCCACGTCAGGCTACCACACACTTACTCAAATGAAGACTTCTGAACGAAGCTCTTGCCTTAGTCTGATTGTACTGTATTTGAGTCCAGGCCATAACTGTAACAGAACACTTAAAAATGTAATGTAAATGCAATATGTCATTTTATAATATTTTTAATTAATTCTCACTCCAACGGAAAGGCATACTTAGTTAAATTAAATTTTAATTCAAACACTTGGTGTATCAGGGATATCAAGAACACTGGGAAAAAGCGAGGGAGGTATACTTTCCAAAGCCATTTTTAAATAAGCCATAAAAATGTATCTGGTACATTTAACTCTGGCCTATAATAATGTCACTGTGACATTGCTGTTAGGGTTCAAAAAACAAAAGAAAAAAAAATGCTATCACAAAAGAAAGTAATAATAATAATTATAAAATAAACCTGACCTACTTAATTCCATGAATAACATTTGGGGTCTTCATTTTCTTTTTCTATCTGACGTCTATCTCTATGTCCAACATTCTAGACGATTTTTGATGACAATTTATATATTTTATAGCATCCTGATCCAACATTCTAGACGATTTTTGATGACAGGTTTCAAAAGTATATTTTATATCATCCTGAAAATTAGCATGTCTCAAGTAAATGTCAGCTAATAATAGCTAACACTTTTCAAATGTGCTATGCAATTGTATCACAGAGCTGCCTGTGGTCTAAAAGAGCTGCTCTGAATCTCTCCCCCCCCCCCCCCCCCAACAGTCCAGTCAAGAAGCACACAGAGGGTAGACTTTCTCTCTCACTGTAGCCATAAATCAACATGGGAGTCTGTTCTTTTCTCAGATACTGAAAAATCCAGTTCAATAGAAGTACGTTTTAGCTAATATGTTGTTACTGCTAAATTACCGTGGTTTGTTTTCCTTAAGGGTCTGTCTGTGGAGACAGTTTACGTAAGCAATTTTGACTAGGAAAATCTGTATTGCACCACCGGCAGTATAAAGTGTGTGGTCAGCAAAATGGGTAAATTTTTGTGAGTGTCATAAAATCCACCACACAAGCTCTCAGAGTATTACAGCCATAAAGGTACTGTGTGCGCGCGCGAGTGTGTGTGTGTTTTTAGTGTTCAAGACTATCTCCTGCAGAAAAGAAGTTCATACGAGAGCCTGGGTGATTTGAATGGATGCGAGGCTTGTGTTTCTTGTACATTTACAAAGTTATTTTAATTCAATTTCTATTACTTCATTGGCATTGTGTCGAAATGTTTGCAACAATATGGCAATTTTGGTTTGTGTAGTTTCAAACCAATGCAATTTTGGTTTGTGTAGTTTCAAACCCATACTTCAGATTCTGTTGCCCAAAAGGTAGAGCACAATTTACATGTTGTGCTTCAAAGTGACAATTTACTGTAAGAATCAAATCTTTTTTTTTTTTTGCCATACAGCTTCATTCATTTAATCCATGGGTGTCAAACCTACGGCCCACAGGCCAAAACCGGGCCACTAGGACGCTCAATCCAGCCCACTTGATATATTTTTAAAGTAGAAAAAGCAGAAGCACTTCATTTTCATGATGTTTTATAAAATATATATTTTTAAATAGTACACTTACTACTTTAATCAGTACCCCAACATATAATTAATATATAAAGTATATCCACTTTGTATGCGTAAATCTATATTTGACATTTCAGTGTAGATAACAGATAGCTCCCAGGTCAAACAAGTGTGGACACCCTTGCCTTATATAATACTGACTTTGTCACTCCCTCATCTGCTGTCAATCAGAATGTAAATGTTACTTTCAGAGTTACTGTAACAGATGTTTTTGTGAGTACTTTGTAAGTAAGTCCTTTCGGGGATAGGTAATTTTACTTGTACTTAATTACATTTTGACTAAAGTATTTTACCATTGCTACATTGGAAAATAACCCGTAACTGAGTACAAAACATTAAATGCTGGGCAAAACAATCTGCGTAAACTGAAAGAAAATTGAGTGGGCGCGTGCACAAATTTCCCACTACTTTAATGCGGCCAGATAAGATTGACTATGACACAGCCTGTTGTTCGATGATGGCTGGTGCAGAGAGCTCCCGTGGAGCAGAGGACTCAGAAGGAGAAGGAAATCCTTGGCCATATTTCAGCCAGCTCTTTCAAATGCAAACAGGGCAATAACTTTATTATGTATGTATTGTACTTTATTACAGCCAGCTCTTTCAAATGCAAACAGGGAAATAACTTTATCATGTGACGCAAAATGTGCCTTCCCCAGTTGACGGAGCTGTGACTGTCCAAACTTAAGTGTGCTTTAGTGGCTTAAATTTGCAGTACAAGTGGTCATCGAATTCTCAACTTATTCCACCTGTGTTTGAATTGTTGATTTAAAACAACTAGTTGCAGATTGGATGTATGACTCACTATTTTCCATTAATTTCTAGTTGTTTTCACATCTAAAAAAAAAAAACGAAGTCTGTAAATAACGTTCTCATTCCAAAGTCTAGGGAGAAAATAGGCAATTTCACATTGCAGCACACAATAGAAACGAGAGGTGTTAATTAACCTTCTTCTCTGTTGTTAGGTTCTGGCATGTTTTCTTGTGATTCGGATTTGTGACAAGAACATGCAAATGAGAAAAATAAAAACTCCAGGAACTCACTTGAGACTGCGAGATCTGGTATGTAAAAGCAGGAATTGTGATAAGGTTCCGCAAAATTCTAATCAAAGAAGTTTAACTGAACAAGTCTTTTTGTTTGGTTGCGAAATGTGTTTCCATGTCATCTTGAGCAGCCATTTCATCAGTGAGAGGCAGCTTTGTTCCCAGCTGCTTCTCAGAGAATGTGTTTCCTGCAGCGTTGCCCAGTGTTGATAATGTGTCATAACAACCCCACTACAAGAAGCTGAGCAACATTTATGAAGTCCTCCTAGGTCCGCTGATTAAACCACACAGGATTTCACAATGTGTGGGGGTGGGTATCAGCTGTGACACTATAATGTAATGTTTACCATTTTACTAGTCAGCTCTCAGAGCCTGAGTGGATACCAGAGCCTGCCTTCATGTGTATATACCATATACTATACAGGCATCAGTTGACATTGTATTAACCAACATCATATACTATACAGGCATCAGTTGACATCAACAAAAGTGCTGTGCCTTTTTAATATCGAAATATAGAAATGAGCCTTTAAGCAACTTTTTGTTATTCATCACTGCTATTCTGTTATCTTTTGGGTTCATAAATAAGGATACATATCTTCTGGCTCATCAGCATCAGAATCTGCTGACTCTTTTTACAATTACACTAATATTATGAGATTATCTCGTATATTTATGATCTTGTAAGCATAGGACTTAATTCTCCTAAACTTACGACTTTTTATTTTATGATGAACTTACAACCTTTTTTCCTAACGTTGTAACTTTCTTTTCTCACAAACAAAACCTTTTCTCTTAACATTAGGACTTAATTCTCCTAAACTTATGACTTTATTCTTCATAATTTTGGGGGAGGGTCCTGTACTCTATCATAAATATCCCACCCTTTGCAGAGAAATATGTGCAGTTACTGGTATATATATATATATTTGCTGATTTCTTCAAGGAAGCTTAGTATTGTAAAGTAAAAAACAAATTACCTTTAAGCAATTTCCACATTCTTACCATGTGGGTGGATTTTTATTCTAGGTCACCTTCACTATAGGTATGAGTGTAATTGGTTATTTGTCTTTTTATGTAGCCATATGATTGACTGGTGAGCTCTTCAGAACAAATGCTAAAAAGAATTAAGCCCTAGAGGATGGAAACATTTACCAAATAAAAATATTATATTACCAAATTCAAAATTAAATAGACCAATATAAATTAAATAGACCATAATGGTGCACATTTCTATAGATTAATTGTGATTCAAATGTGTTAGCTGCTGGTAATAGATTTAAAGTGTAAAGGCAGCAGCATGACGTCAACATTAGCCCATTTGCAGTAAGTTAATAAAGAACCCTACAGGTTTCTAAGTGTGGTGTAATTAGTATAGCAGCTTGGTGCAGAAGGCAATGCATGTGTCTATGTTAAAGTTTATATAATGTGGCTATTTAGTGGGGTTTTTTTTAGATAGGCATAGAGTGCGTGCATCAATGTGAAATGGCTGTCAATTTTCGGCACCAAGGCGAGAGAGAAAAAAGAACGAAGGTAGTAATGCAGCATTTGCATTATTATTTAATAAATCATAGTTTTACATCACTAAAGACTATGTCCACGGTAGTGATCATTCGGAATCCTACTGTTATAATTACATTACAGTCAATGACACACTAATATCGGTTAAGCCTCCACTTGAATCATGCATAAAGAAATACCACATGGGGCACTGGTATGTTGAATATAAAAAGAAAGAGGTAAAAGGGAAAAAAAAAGCCCTAAAGGAAAATGGCTTGTTTATGACATTACTCCTAACTGTGAGAACAAACAACTGCATGTCTGAATTTCTAGCCTGCATTACCACAAGAGCCTGAGCCCACAAAAAAAAAAAAAAAACATTATGGTTTTTCATCTTGCTTATGCCAGACTACAGGTTTGGCTTCACTCAATTTTCTTTTATTTATTTATTTTTAAATCATGGCCTCGTGGCCTCAGTTGCTGCAGGAACCAGGAGAAATTAGAGTCTATTTTATACTGCTTGATCCACCGCGTAACCACTTGGCCTGAGGTTGATTTTGTATGCAGGTCACATTATTAGCACACGGTTATAGAATAGCATGGTATCCTACACCTCTCACTGTGACATATATAATGATGTATTCAAAACTAGCGCAATTAATAGCCAGGCACGGAAATAGACTGGAGGTATAATTTGAAATGTGACTGTTACTTATTCAGCCCTGAAGAATAGCTTTAGGCAGCACTGAGGAATGCAGTTGATTGGAATTTCTTGCAATGGGGGGGTGAGCGGGTGTAGCGGCACAGAATCAAACCGAAAGTCAGTCACGGTGCTGCAATAAAGCACAGCGCTTCCAGAATTTGTTTTAGAACATGCACAAATTGAATACTTTTGAAACACCTGCTAGCTATTCAAAACTTCTGCCTAAGGGAATCAAACTCCCAGTCAAGGGCTGAATCCCTGACATTAGAGACAAAGTCTTCAATAACGATTCTCTGGCAGCTGAGGCAGACAAGTGAAAGCGCGGAGAACTCTGAAGTATAAACAGAGAATGTGATTTATATATTTATATTTATATATATGTATATATATATATATATAAATAAAGCTAGCTGACATATGTACAACTACAAAACTCAGGGATGTTTATAAGCTGAACGAAGAGAGTCGCAACATAATAAATCAGCATTCCTGTGACTAAACATCATGGGTTTTTTTTCCAAACCAGACTACAACAGCCAGCAACCCTGAACTCATGATCTGGAAACACCTGCTCTGAACTGAATCATATATTGTTAAACAGATTATTTTCAGGTTTTATGAATGAGTTATTAAGCATGTTTCAAGCGATGGCTTGCTGTATGATTGAGTTTCCTCTGCCCTGTACATTCTGCGGGGAGTGGAGCCTGGTTGGGCTGTCCTGACAAGCTCATCCATCAGCGTAGCGAGTTTACGTCCCCATCAAATGCCTGCACCGCTCTATAAAGTGGAGGAGGGGAGGTGTCACTCCCTAAACAGGATATATGGTCTCTTGCTGAGACACAAATTAGACAGTAAACACATTACAGTGGACGCAGCCTCTTCCTCAGCAACATGTTTGTGCTGCTGCTGTGCCAGAATCAACACTGCAAGACTAATAAAGCATTTTGCTTGTCTGCCAACAAAGAATAGAGAACCGGATTGGAATTCTGCAATATTTGTCTCGTTCACGTGTTTCTAGAGATGAAATTCCAAGGGGACTTTACAAAACACAGTATCGTATTAAGTTTTTTTTTTTATCTTCAATTATTGCGTTGAGCTATTTTGTTTGCTTTGCCATTAGTAAAATTGGTTGCGCAATCTGCCCCCACTAACTGTTATCCTGCTGTGATGAGGGCTCAGCTGAAACAGTTGAAAATTGCATTTGTTGTCTAGAATTGATGGCAAAGCAGGTTTTCAAACTGCACACTGTTGGAACTGAACTCATGTTTCTGTATGAAAGATATCACAGCTAACTGCTGTCCTACTTCATCCAACCGAATTATTTTGATTCTTTCTTAATCTTCAGATTGACCAGCCGCCAGCTACACCAACACTGGCAAACAATTTGGTGGTGCCACTGTGAAGGCCCTTAAATTTGACCCATTTAAAGTGAAAGTGCGTTATTTGTCATGGTGACACAGCACACCACCGCACACAACAAAATGTGACCACTGCATTTAACCCATCACAATAGTGAGCAGTGGGTCGTGACGGTGCCATGTTCAGTGCACCCAAATGACACCTTGGCGGCTGGTGGATTCAAACCTGTGACCTTCTGGACCAAGTCCACTTCCTTATCCACCAACGCGCCACTGCAGACTAAGTCAACTCTACAGTGGGAAGCAGTACACAGCATATTTGTAAGTGCAGTTTTCCAAATCATGCTACTCAGAATTATCATTAAAGTGACAGTGGTTTGTGTTTTGACTCACAGCCACTACTGCTTCCGACGCACACGGCCTTCATGTGGAGGAGAAATTCAGCTATTTCATGCAATTTGGTTTTAAGGACGGACAAAGTTGCCTATCAGGATTTTTAATTAAAACACGTATGAGATGTATGTAAATGGGAGGGAAGAGTCTTTCTAACCGGGAGGTACAGAATCTGCTCTGTGAAATGAGGAGGGGAATTCTAAATTTCGTGACCAGCAAGAAAAATGTAGTGCAGCTTGAGGCTAACAAGTTAGCTGACTTGCCTTATATGTGAAAAAGTGGAGTATTTCAGTTTCTCCCTGATGGTTTGGACAGTAAGGGAAACTACTCAGAGGAAGTCATAAATATGCAGGGTGGTATTAAAATGTATATTTAGAGCTACATATTTAAAGCTAAACTACAGCAAAAAATAAAAGATTGGCTGAGGTTTACAAACACTTCACAAAAGCAAATTAAAAAGAAACATTGAACAATAGTATTCATATGCAAAGAATAAAATGCCATGAGGATACAACAGTGTTGGGTTCCATTACTGCCTTCAGGCAGGGTTTAGGCTTTTATCTCAGAATGCCATGACATCTTCTGCCTGCCCTTGCTTCAATAATGTTTTCAAGCATTGGTTGAGGTAAGCAAACGTCCTCTGTGATTCGATTCAACAATTCCCTCACGACAATACCCGACTCAGAAATGCAACACTTAAAAGACTGCTGTCTTACTAAGTATTGGTTTAATAACCGCCTGTCACTCTTTTGTTTACAAATCAATGAGCAAAGAAAAGCAGCGGTTACCAAATGAGTGCATCGGAGCACGAAGAAGAAAAAAAAAAAAAATTAACAGCAGTTTTGTTACACAACTTGTAGAACAATTATATTGACCTTCCGGGAGGAGACACTGCAGAAAGACAGTGACTGTGTAGGACTAGCTAAAGAAGAGAAAGGTATTCAACTATTCAATGAAACTGTATATTGACAGAGCAAGGCTCCTGCTGTCAGACTACGAGAGAAGATCGACATTTTCGGTTTTATGTGTCAGTAGATACTGGTTTTCTATCCAGGACATTGATAACAAGTCCATTAGGAATCAATACAAAGCAGCTTAAGCACACACTGGATTTCACGTGCGCATACTTCTCAAATGAAATGTACCCGACAGTACATTAACATATTCCAACAGTCCTTTATATTAAGCTAAGCAAGCATACAGTACTAAGCTACTGTAGATATAATATTCAAAAAGTATAGAAAATCTGTACCAGGGCCAAATGGTTCAAATATGTCCCACCAATGTAACGGTTCATCTCTGTACTATAAAAACGCTTTTCTTGTCTATGATGATCACGTCCAACACATTAACCCACTTACATTCACACTTTTACACCCATCCACTTACACACTGGTACAAAGCCTCTCTTGGTGCTCATCTCCATATCCCCTCTCACATGTAGGCTGGCATGCTATTCATGTATTGCTTCAGGATACTTTGGCATAGAGACTTTCCCTAAACTACCTTCATTTTACCAGTAAAAATATGAAAAAGCTGAACCAACAGCTGCCCACATGCAAAACTGCACCCCCACAGCCTGCAATTTGACAGGAGTAATTTAAGAGAAATTATGAAAATGAGACAAAGTAGAATTATTTTCTTGTCAGACCGTATTTTAATGCTTTCACAATACGACATGATATGACTTTTGAATGTCGTCTACTTCACGAGAAATACTAAGGGAGAAAGGTCAAACCTTTTTAAGGCATTCAAAGGCTTCCAATTAATACAAAATAAGAAAGACAAGGGAGACCTTTTGATAAACCGCAGTGTATACTGTGATACTGACAGGTGAGTGCAGGTGTCTACACACTGATATTTCAATCTCTGCTTCTATGTCTTTTTCCCGTACGCTTCCCCAGCAACGCTAAAACACATTCTAGTGGGACGCAAGACTAGCCTTACACAAGGCAAATACACCTAGCTGTGCTTAGCAGCTCAACTGGAAGTGAGGAGGGTCACCACCAAAGTCCTGCCCGTAAAATCTAAGTCAACCCTTCGGCAACCAACATCCTTCATCCGAGATGGGGAGAAGCAACCGACCAAACGAGAACCCTCACTGAATGTAGCTCGAGACTGGGAAATGCAAACTGACCTTTTTTTTTTTTTTGGAATGCAACCGGGGCTGGTTTGGACACTTTGGCTGGCCAGATTTCAGCCTGCGGGGCCGCCAGTTAACGCTCGCTGCTGCGGGTTATGCCTTTAGGATGATAACAAAAGACCACATTATACATGAACTTCCTACCTTTGAACGTGAACATGTGGCCACAAATTAGTCATGCCACAGAGAAGCACCAAAGTTTCTAAGTTAATAATATTTTGAGCTTACATAAGAATACAATAAGTATCACAGAGTCTCATTAATGTTATATAAAACCAAATTAGATCACACACTGAGGGAGCTCTTTGGCAGCAGTGGGAAGAAAAAAAAAAAACCTTCAGCAGATCCGGTCTCAAAGTCACTGCCTAGGCACAGAGTAAAAACAAGAAAATGTGGAAGACAGCAGAGGGGAAAGAAAAGAGGGAGAGATTTCATTAATTAATAGATTAATTAAAAAATGGATTAAAAGACTTATTCATTAAAAATACATTATTAATAATGACAGAAACATCGGAACTGAATCTGGTCTGGCAGTTCTGACGTTACAGGATCTATGAGGTAAAGACAGTGAGACAAGAAGAAGACAGAGAAGATGGGAACAGTTAAGGCCTACAGCATTATAAATAAAAGATAACTGAAGTTAACCTGACCTACAAATAGGATTTAGCAAAAACGTAGGTTTTAAGTGGAACTTTTTGAATGTAGAGAGGATGTCAGCCTCCTGAACTCACTCCGGCAGCTGGTTCCAAAGGTGCAGAGCCTGGAAGCTGAAAGCTCTGCCTGCCTCCCATTCTACTCTTATATACTCTGGGAACTGTAAGTAGGCCTGTGTTTTGTAGAGCAAAGTAATCTGAAAATGCAGGGGACTGGCCATGAGGTGCTTCATATGAGAGGAGGAGGATTTTAAAGTCTATCCTAGATTTTACAGAGAGCCAGTGAAGAGAAGCCAGGACTGGAGTTATAAGGTCTCACTTTCTGGTTACATTAATACTCAGGCTGCAGAATTTCGGATAAGCCGAAGTCTTTTAACAGACTTGTTGGGACAACATGACAGCACAGAGTTACAGAGTCCAATCCAGAAGTAACAAATGCAGGAACTACTTTTTCCGATCTAAGGATATTTCTCAATTTGAATATGCAGGTGGTAAAAGGCTGACCAAGAAATGTTCTTAGTATCAAATATCAAGTTACACCAAGTTTTTTTAACTATGGAAATGGAAATGCTAGCAATGGTGATATTATCTGATAAAGAAAATAAATTCAGATAGAGATATTTGGACCCTACAACAATCACTTCTATTTATGGTAGCTGGTGCTAGATAGCTCTGCTAACAGGACTCCAATTTCTCTAGCCCCACAAACTGCAGATTTTCCTCTGACATCATTATCTTGAAAGCAATAATGTATTTTTTGAGAAACATTTTTTCTCTGCTTTACACAGAAAAAAAGGTGTCCGCACGCTGGTTCGATCCATTATCAACATTTCTTTTGGCGACCTTCAGTAAAGCATGTTGTAAACACCTGAGAATGGAACAGAGGCCCTCATAGGTTGGCCCACAGACAGAGCTATGTACCTTTTAAAAAATATAAACTTAAACACTCTAAGGTTCCTTTTCCACAGAAAAAATAACACCAAAAAAATATAAACTTAAACACTCTAAGGCCCCCTTTTCCACAGAAGAAAAAAACACCTGGAGCTACACCCTTTTGACATCTAAAAAAAAAGCAGATATTGTTTTTTACTTGATGCTATGTATAAGAAACTATTGTGTGTTGCATTGATGAAATCAATGAACTGCTACAGAAAAAACTGTATTTTATTTCTGCATGCCACAAAAACATTTTGAGCTCCCAAAAGTAGACGCTGGGTTAAAAATCTGAAATAAAAATATGAAAAATGCACTTTTGCACTGGTTACTGTGAAATATTTAATGGATCCACTGTGAAGGTCTTTAAAAAATATTTTCTAAATCATTTAAAAATAATATAGCTGTGACATATATTTTGAGAGACAAAAATTAAATAAAACAGGTTTGATTTTAAGGTAAGAACAGCACCATAATCTTCAACGTTATTACAGTTTTAAGGTAAGAACAGCACCATAATCTTCAAAGTTATTACAGTTTAATTAAAAAATTAACAAACTAAAATAAAACAATTTTAAATTAGGTATTCAATGTTTATTTGCCAAAGCCACAGGGGGTGGCAACAGAGAAATGAAAGAGCCACATGTGGCTCCAGAGCCAGGTTGTAGACCACTGGTCTTTTAAATTACAAAAATTGTACAAATACTGTATGACATCTTACTGACAATTTTAAATGCAAAGATGACTGTTGTTCGAACTGCTGTACTGGGTGTATATCTCAAATTTATTGTCACTGGTAGCTATTCATGAAGCTTGTAATGACATAATTTTAGTCCCTGTGTAAATCAATGTTGAACAGACAGGCATCAAGGTTTGCACGACTGTCCATATTGCCTCGGTTGCTTCCACCCACAGATATGCGGTTAATTTTTCACTAGCAGCCAAAGTCCTATTTTATTGATGCTAACAGTCAACACTGCCCTCAGGCATATTCTTTAGTACATTTTTGGAAGGAGGAGGATTCCAATTTATAGAAATAGGATAAATTATGTTGTGTGATTTGGCTCACAAACATGAGGCTGTTGTATATGATTGCAATAACTTGAGTCATTTTAGTTGAGGACATTTTGGTTTGTCCTTCTTGACCTCCAATTTGAATCTGAAAAGCAGAAAGCTGCCATGCTTGTCAAGCCTCTCCACTGTTGACTTACTGTGATAACCTCATAGGGCAGAAATGTACAAGCAGAACCGAGGAATGTGGGTTTAGTCAGGTGTGAAAGAACATCTCATTATAAAAGTTTGATAAAAGAGTTTGACAGAGGCAGCCATAGATCTGTAGTCTCTGTCTTTAATTACCCTTAAAAAGAAAACAAGGAGACCAGAGGACGACTACTTACAGTAATCTCTCTACACAGATAATGTTATTTCCCCCATCACTTATGTAATAAGCCCTCTTTGGTGAAGGCAACAGCTCAAAGAAAGAACGTTAACAAGATGGCTAGTGTCAATACTTTTTTGCAGGTACAGTAAGACACCAATTAGTCCGCATACTTATATTGTTTCAGTTGAAATATTCATCCCACGTGTAACTCATCTATTAAATTGCCTATCGTTTATCTTTTGACAGTTATTGAGTTAGATAAAATATGTATAACCACAAAAAGATTTGTTTGCATTAACTTGTTAACTTAAATAAAATAAAATTTTTAATGAAATTAAGTATATAAAAACCTAATAAAATGGCCAATAATATTTAGCTTTTAGTTATAACAAAATTAAAACATGCAAGGAAACACAATAATTTGGACGTGTTAACATAAAAAAATTAAAACATGCAAGGAAACACAATGATTTGGACGTGTTAACATAAAAAAAACACCTAAAATTATCAACTTTGGTGAATTAAGATTTGTGAAAGGAAACAAAGCAGATTCTGAGTTACAGAGTATTAGGGATTACCTGTGTCTGAAGGCTATTAAAGCTATACTCGGCTGAGGCTGGCAAAAGAAGAGCGCACAAATGGCCGGAATATTTCTTCATTGTTATTTATAAAGACACTCCATCTCCCATACCTCGCAGTAGTATTATAAAGTGTTGTTGAATCTGATGGAGACTCGGCCTTAGTGATTTAGTAACACGCTTGACTGGAGGCACCACTAACACCTCCTCCTAATCTAAATGTAATTACAGTGGATGGACATTATTTATACACTATAATGAAAGCAGGTTGTTGAATGTCACTAACATTAACACAGGACAGGACCCGAATGAGTTTAAGGTTACCTGGAATAATTAAAGTAGCAATCACAGCTACGCAGTTTATGAAAGAAGGCACACTGATGCTAAATTAATTACACGGCGTGTGCATAAGTGTTTATGCATAAGTATTTCCTTGCTTTTCTTTGTTGTTAAAGCTCTGCCCCTTGCAAATGGCCACAGGGTCTTTTCACGAAAATGCAACTTGGATCACCTCCACCCGTAGAATCAGTGAGCAGAATAATAATTATGACTGCAAAGAATCTGACTAATGGAAGACAGTTCGCTACAAGAACCAGTTCTTGATTCACGCCCCGATCACGTTGCGAAATACCACTTGGTGTGTAATGTGTTCTGTTATACATCCACAGGATTATGTTTTGAAGTGACAGGAGTATCGACTACATGGTATCGATATATATCGTTACTCACACGAGCATTGATTGGGTATAGATTACTCTCATAGTATTGATAATAACTAAGAAATGAAAAAAGCGCATGTGTCACATTCACATTTTTTAAGGTAACTTAATACATACAAGTCATCAAGTCCAGTGCCGTTCAATCCCTTAATTGTAGCAATTTAACAATTTAGTTACATAAGGAAAAAAAAAAAAAATATGAAAAATATTCACATATGAGACCCAAAAAAGTCACAGAACGTATCAATATAGGTATCTGCATTGAATAAAAATTGCCAAAAAAGAAAAAGCTATCATAGTGAATCAAAAGTAGCACCCATCATTAATATTTAGAATTGCCAAAAAAGAAAAAGCTATCATATTGAATCAAAAATTCTTGTAGCACCCATCATTAATATTTAACCTTCTAAGGGATCGAGATGTGTCAGGCAGCAACGCACAGCAGGCAGACGACCAGCCTGTACTAACTTATGGTTCCGCATAGCCCCTAAAAACTGTAATTACTAACTGTAATTTGCATCTGTCTCACTTGCTCATCTGAATGTGTTTCAGTCACGCGTGAGCTGCCCATACCGTACTGTATATTGCAGGATCACAAGCCACGCTGTGAAATAAGTCTCCTCTACCTCCATTTCATCTGCTGCGAAACTAACCCGCTCGAATATTCCTCTAAAAGATCAGCTGCAGTTTAAGCAGCAGCACTGACATAAGGTCACAGAGGTGATGTGCAAATCAGATGCAAAAAAAAAAACAATCGCCCAAATATATTATCATATCTAATTGCTTTTTGCTGTCGGTGTGTGTCACCCCCTCAGTGATGTGGCCTTGCACATGTTGCCCATTGCTAAATAGGCCAATACTTGGAATTCTTGTCATGCTGACCCCTGGCGAGCAGACACTTCCCAGATGCCACTGTATGGATGACATGGTGTTAACGTAGACAAGACTGGTTAAAATTCAGCCCATCTCTGTTATGGACCCCCACCCCCATATTTCACCAAAGGTACCAAATAGTGATTGTAATGTAACATTATATTATTTTACAGAAGAAAAAAAACCGTAATGTAACATTATATTATTTTACAGACACAAAAAAACACTTAACTGTCATTCCAAAGACAATTTCTTATTTAAATGAATTCTTATTGAACTTACATTTTTATCAAGTCAATTCATTTAGTAAAAGGACCTGCCGTTTGTTGGATAATGAAGAGAATAAAGACTTTTTTTTTTTACTTTAGATGTACGTACTTACGGCTATCTGTACCAGTTTTTCTTTCATGTTACATTTCAGGCTAATTATAATTCCTTCCAAATAATATAATAATGCCTAGATGCACATAGAAATATGCACCATGATCATTTTTATTGTGGGCATTAATAAACTGTTGTCTTAAAAACAGGATCCAATCATGAGGAGTAAATGCAACAATTCAGGTTTTAAGAACAGCCTGTTACTCTTTGCTACTATAAAGCAGCTAAAATAAATATTTAATTTATTAAATATTGTATTTGATTATTTAAATAAATGTATTAAATAAATATAAACATAATATGAATATAAATCCTTTTCTTTGCGGTACTGCTCTAAATATGACATAAACAAGTTCAGACATACTATTTTAAAAAAGTCCCTGCTCTTTATACAGGCATTTGGAAAGTAACCTATCGAATCTAATTTCCTAAAGTAGACTTTTCCAGTCGAATCTAATTTCCTAAAGTAGACTTTCCCAGGTCATTTATCATTTTTTGTTTTTTTTTTGCTGCCTGCATTTTCATATCCCACTCCTGAAGTGAGGGGATCCATTCTGTCGTCTGTCTTCCAAATAAATACTTGTCTGTATATCATGATGTGGGTTTTGAATGTAACTGGATATAAATAATACCAATAATAATAAAACTCACGTTGAGATGAGAGACAACAACAGAGAAATGGCTCTGTTTACATTCGCCTGTGGTACACTATATTTTTCTAACCTCCTTGTCCTTCATTATGGCTCAGAAGCATGGTTTTGTCAGAAATAGGTTTTGTGATATGTAATATATAATTGTATGTAAGTCCTGACCTACATCTGGTTTATGTTACAGCTATATATGTTAATTAAATAATCGATTTTCTACATAAAATTATTAGGGTCTTTCATTCAGTGGGGAGGAAGAGGCCACAAATGTCTCAGTTTCTAATGCAGAGCAAAAAATACAGAAATAAAATAAAGTGAAAGTGCAAGGAAATTAGGCTAAATCTTCAAAGTTTAACAAATCCCCTGGGCGGCAAAGTGAAATTTAACGTTAAATTTTTATTTACTTTGCAGACTACTTCACTTCTCAAGGGTGCTTGGAGCACAGTAGGAGACGGAAGAGCTTGGCTAGAGTATGTAAGCAGACACTCCAGTTAGTGAGACATTCAGACAGCCAGTGAAGTATTTATTTAGAAGGACAAAATAATAATGAAAATCAGGTGACTTTTGAAGCCTAATTAAATCAATAAATGAAAAAATAAATACAGTTAGAATAACTGTTAAAAGCCATAAAGTTGTTCTACAAACGTTCAGAGATTTGTCCTAATTAAGGACAGCACTGATAAAAGCATATCTCGAAAAACAAAGTGCGACACATTTGCGAAATATGTAATTAGTGATGTGTAGGGTTTATATTGGGCCACACGAAACCTTTTTAACAGACCTTGAGCCGAGCATCTTTAATAACCTAAAGAATTTTGGAGAGTTTAAATTGGGGCTTTAGAAGGGGAGGTCACAGCTGTACAAGCATTACAGTAGAAAGACTAAAGTGTTCGCAATGACAAGGACAAGAAATTATCTTTTAAATGGAAGAGGCTTAAATAAATCTGTGTGAGGTTGCACAGCCGTTATGCCTTGTTATGCCTCAAATGAGAGAGGTGTTAGAGAAAGAGGAAAAAGCAAACTTAAGACACCTACACTTAAAGAAAGTACTCTTCCGGCACAAACCTCCACCAAGGCCACCTATATCACTTTTTTACATGCAGTATCTATCTTGAAAAGCTACTTTGTTTGCCATTAACAAACATTGTGAATGCAGACTTTTCTCTGTAAATAAAGCTACAAAGACAGCGACAGATGAACAATGGCAGTAAGACAACCTTCTAGGTTGAAAGTCTTGTCAGAGAGTGAGAAATGAGAAATATTTTTTTCTATAAAAAAAAAAAAAAAAAAAACGTAGCTGAATAGACTTGCACAGAGGAAACAAACAACATTTTGTGTTCTGTAAAAAGGGGTTAGACACTTTCAACCAACACACTGATGAAAAAAACAAACATCTGTTGTGCTGGAAGGAAGTGGGTGTGCAACTGAAAACAAATTAGTGTTGATAGCTGAGATGAGAGGTATTATATATGACTGAAAATCCCTGGCAGCCAGACAGTGACATTCAATTACAGTTTTTATAATTGACGAAAGACATGGACGCTAAGGGTAAGAATGGGCGTCGGAATTTGTAGTTGGGAGCAAAAGTTGGAGATGGCCGGGGAGAGGAAGAGAGAGATTGAGACCTTTATCTGACAAGCATAGGCATGTGAGGTGAAGGGAAAAAAAATCAGACTTTAATTAGGCAAGATAGAAAGTGTGAGCTAGTGAAGTCTAATGAGGTATGTTTGAAAAATTGGTTGTGAGAGTGAGATCACTCAGCTGAATAAGAGACATCATTATCGCAGAATGGAAGATGAGAGACGTAGGAGCCTCTCCACATTTTCCTACCTCAAATTCCACTATAGTGAACGTTGTGTATATTTATATTATATTGTGCTAATTTGCAGTTTGAAGACTCCAGACACATCGGAACAATGGAGGTCAGTGACCCTGTTAAATTCACCCAAACTGTACTTTGGATACACACTCTTGGCGATAGAAACAAAACCAAAAAAAAAAAACATGCAAGCACAGGAGAGTTCATGTACACAAAATGTCTATATAAATTGGATATTTCAGTATGGTTTGGTCTGTTTACTACACCAGCACAACTTAGTAAGACTTAGTAAGTTTTCAATGTTTATTCTGTGAGTGAAGCATGAAATCCAAAAATTAACTTACCAGCCTGACTTGAGTGTAGAAACCTAAGAAAAATAAAAAGGAAGGTGAAATCACTAAGAAGTAACTCAATTCTTCACAGATTAAACTGTAAATCTTTCTAAATCTACAGTATGTATTCTAACACTGAGTCTTCCAAGTTATATGTATATACTTATTTAATATTGGTACAGGCCATTATTTACACCTTACATTTTGTATTTTATTCACACAACTAGCTTTGTATTGTTTCAACACGTTTACACACATGCGCCAAAAATGACCCATTTACCAAAATGGGGTTTTTAATTAAATAACTACAGATTATAACGTTAATTTCCTTCATAAAATGACTATAGTAACTATTACACTTTTGCATTTTTAGTGCATGTAACCTTTTTTACCGTCAACTCCTATAATAAACTTACTTTGGGCTTCAAGATAGAGACTCCACCCTTCTTTAAATACTTATAAACAATAAACATTTAAAAGACAACATTAAACAACGGTCTAAGGTCATGTATGATTCGTACTCATTGTGAACAACACACATGTCAGTCATTTAACATTGTATTAAGCAAAGTAGAACACTCCTACACTCATTTACTTTCGTTGGGGCTATTTAGTTGAAGTTAAAGATGGGAGTTGAAGCTTTTAAAATAATACCTCTGTGTCTATGAGAACAACCGCAGAGAATGAATGAAATGCTCCCTCTCGCAGAAACAGCCGTTTCAGTATGCAGCAACTCACAGTACTGGACCTCCGGCTCCTCCGGCAGCAACTCACAGTTACAGACCTCCGGCTCCCTCAGTACCGATAATCGTCAACCCACTTACAGCCAGCCGGGGAAGCCGAACTTGCCTCGTCTTTACGTTTGCACGCAGCTAGCTAATCCATGAATCGCACACTTATGCTAAACGCCCTTCACTTTTCGCACCTTTCCTCTACCTTCTCTTTTCCTGAAGTATCCAACTTTTAGTTCATGAACTTCTGATGTAACCGATGATAACTTTAGTTTTATTTTATTTTATTTTTTACTTTTATAAATTATATATTACAATGAAATAAATATAACTTATATTTGTCAGAGTATTACAGACGAATTGTATAATTGTCTGATAAGATGTTAATTAACTGAACTACCTGCAGCTGTCGTGTATCTACTAAAATGTAATGTTAAAATAGTTTTATTTTGGGATTAATAAGTATAATTTCTTTTAAATTTCACTTTCTAAAGAAAAACATAATGGACAGAAACACATTTTTCACTTGATAGTTGTTATCAACAGAAAATATATAATCTTGTGTGCAATGACATTACAACCAAAACCAAAAAATGTATTTATTTATTTTTGGATAATTGTACTTTTTTCTAATCCTAACATAAATAAAACAAAACTCATGTTCCATATTACTTTATCCATGCCTGTGTTGGACAATCAAACCTAAATACTATTACAATAGTTATGAATGGATATTTCCAATAATTGGAAATTCTGGAAACACATTGAGTCGACTAAGTCTACCATTTATTTACCTGACTAAACAACTAAAACTACACTAAGTCTAAAGTATTTATGATGACTAATTAGACTAAAACCTAATAGTGTGTTATTTGAAAGACTAAGACTTAATCAAGTTTGTTGTCTTAATGAACACTGCCCCAGTTTCACAACCATTCAATACTGACACAAGTGGTAACAGCGGAGATTGATGGACTTTAGAGATCTACTGGTTTTCAAAACACATAGCATGCAAAGAAGTGCCTTCCTCTGTGCTAGCTCTGAAGTGCTAAATGCCTTTGCTGAACCAAGGTAACCAATGTCCTCAACATGGCTAATTGATTCGAATTACACTGGAGTTGCTGTTGTGAATTGCAATTGAAGGGGACATTCAGTCTGAATGTAAATGAGCAGACTGCCATTCTGCTAGAGTTATTCTTCTCTTATGCTCTGCTGGTGCACAAACAGTACATTTCTTACAGTGCCTAAAATAAAGTACAAACATACACACATATATATACGTATATATATATATATACAGTGGACTCCCTAGATACGAGTTTAATCCATTCTATGACAACGCTCGTGTCTCGATCCGCTCGTATCTAGATTGGATTTTCCCCATTGAAAATAACTAAAAACCAATTAATGTGTTCCAGCCCCCTAGAAATAAATTTTTTTTTTTCCCCACATCTAAACATATATACACGCATTAAAAATAACTAAAAACCAATTCATGTGTTCCAGCGCCACAGAAATAAATATAGTTTTTTCCCACATCTAAACATATATACACAATATAAGGCTTTGCAACTATATGTTAAATTGTAAAAGGCGTGTACTTATTTTTATCATGCAGTAGCCTTTACCCAAATGTATTACAAATTAAATTGATTTAAGGGCATCACTGATTTGTTACCATTCTGTATTCTTCAGACAGTTTTAGTGTTTAGGTATTGTGGCCATTCGGACCGTATATCATTTACACATGAGACGTGAACTCTATCCCCAATCAATATGAAAGCAACTGTTTACTGCTCTCGCTCTCTTTATTTGCAGAGCTGACTCATCCTGCTGTGATCCAAACTCTCGCTGCCATGACTTCATTCAATAATTGCGTGTGTTTGTCACACTCAGGCTCATTTGACAACACCAACTAACTTTCTGAAACTCTACCTTTCTACTAACATTTGAGCCTCCGTTGGAGAGGCTTACAAGCTGCACTGAAATGACCCAATGATTCTTTTGTAGGAGAAGAGTCGAGATACTAATTGATTTATAAGGTATAAAATGGCAGCAGTGCCGGTGCAAGATTCACTGCGTGTCCTTCAAACTAGTCATAAAAACACACACACACTTCAGGAATACATTTATGTCCATAAATCCATAAGAGAACATTTGACTACACAACTGGAAAATGAGCAATCAGACCAGAAATAAGCGGGCGAGCCAAAGAGCTGGAAGTAAACTGGTGATCACTGGAGAATAGACGGATGACCAATTATGGAGTGGTTGAACAAGCGAAGCTACGGGGCTTTGACAGAGAGCTGTTCTACATACTGCCTCTTAAAAGTCGGTGACCTTTTTTTATCTGCCTCTTTTAAGATATGGTTCTGTGAATATGCAGTCCCATGATGCCTAACTTACGTCAGACTAGCCTCACCATGTACAGGGCAGTAATTTAGTCTCCAGCTGAATGACAACATTACCGAATGGATGTTAAGGGACTGTAGGCAGATTTCTATTATTGAGGACAAGCGCCTCACCGAAGTTATGAAAATAGCTCTTCATGGGTTATTCTGTATACACAGAAATGACTGGTCTGTGTACAGTAGGTTCTCAGTCATTTTATCCACATCAATTCAGTTGAAGGCAAGTGGACTGTATTGGTTTCTAGAAGACATTGCCCCCTATCTTAAGAAGTTAAGAAAATCAGCAACATGGACTCTATCATAAGGCTGTTAGACAGTTTCTAAGATACCGTGGGCCACACAAAATGACTTGACAGGCCACATCTGTGGGCCTTGAGTTTGACAAATATGTATTTAGTGATGAACCCACAGCTACCCTGTGTTTTAATTTTGTTTTGTTTATTAGTACACAAATACGTTATTATGTCACTATATATATATACATATATATATATAACATTTTGACATGCAGAAAGAGCTGTGTCCTCGATGAAAAATCTCATTTAACATTGCGTCATTTGATGATGACTCAAAGGTAGCAGACATTTATATAAAAGTTTCAAACCATAAATTTTTTTTTTGTTAATGTCATTGGTAGGCGCTCACAAATTCATTTGGCAATCAAAGGCCTTGTGAAGTAATAGACTGCTACCACCAACAAAGTAAAGACTTCAATAGAAAGAAAGGTGCTTTCATGACAATTAGCCAATCAGTTTCTATGATCGGCAACCGGGAGGTAGTGCCCCCTTCCTAGCAGCGCTATTTTCTCTGCCTGCATAATGTCACTTAAGGTGATTTCTAATATCATGAAAAGAGAAAAGATGAAATAAGTGGTTCATTTTTGTTCCGGGGAAAAACATTTTCAAACACCTCAAGGCCTGCATGAGAGGCTGGCTCGCTCAATGAGGCAGGAATTTAGTTCTGATTGTAAGTTGATTGGGGTCTCAACGCGATACTTTAAAGATTAAAATTACATATTAAAGTAAATTAATTATTATTATTCCAACAGAGCACACCACGGAGTGTGACCTCTGCTTTTCACCCCTCACCAAGGGTGAGCAGGGGGCAGCTCTAGAACACAGGGAACAGCGCAGAGTGACTCGAACATGCGACCATTTACTTCCTTAACCAGCCAGTACAAAACTCACTAACAAGCTTTAACTTATTAGCGCTTTAGTTTTCTGAACATCTTTCAATAAAACATACCTTGCATTGTAGAAAATACCGCAAATGTGACGATGAGGAACAGCAAGCTGTTCCAAAGAGCTACAATAAAACGCATTTGAGGATAATGACTTTTTTGTTATGCTGTGAATGACTCACGAGGAAGATATCTGCTAATTATATCCATATTTAATAACAAATCCTGCCGCGTTAAAGATAATACAACGTGACCTTACATGATCCTTCCAACAACAGACCGTAATGTCCTCAGGCATTACAGTGTTCTGCAACTTGCTGTTCTTTAACATTTCATTTCCTCTCACTCTACAGATACTTGTAGCTGTGTCATGCTGTTTTGAATATTTAACGAATACACACTTGAACATCGTCAGCTATTTTTACAGGAGAAACACGCTTGCGGCTAAATACAAATTACATTCAATGTTACTGTAATGGAAAGACTACATGTTATCATATTACTCTGTTGCTGGAAATCCGGGTGTGCTGTTTATTTTCATTCAACGCAGCCTTGCGGTTTGTGAATGTAACACAGCAGTACTTCATTCATAAAACGAACATCTGCACAAGTTTGTTACAAAAGCAGATAAAGTCAGATATAGAAACACCTCCATACTAGTAAAGCTACACTTAGTTGGTAGCTCCAATACTGGATTGGCCGAGAATAGATACAAAAAAAATAAAATAAAATAAAACGGACTAGTAAAAAGTCACTCTGACGACACTGAAAATGAAAGGCATTAACCAGCAATCCACTTTCATGTGGTTTGCATAACGACAACGCAGAGGTATTTGAAACTGTGGTTTTATGCTGTTTCTCCATAATTTAATGTTGCATTGCCCTTTCCATTATATTTCGAACATGTTGAAAGTAGAAAGCATAATGACTTGATTAGATTTGATTGAATTTTATTGATCCCGCACTGGAGAAATTGCTCGCACAGGACTGCTCTAGTTTTTCACCGACATATCCTTACAAGATTTAAGTATCAACAGCACAAAAAAAAAAAAAAGAAAAAAAGAGTTAAAGAGAGCTTCTGTCAACACAACAACAAAACAATGACCATTTGCTACCCATATGGAACAGAGTGAATGTAACTATAAATTAAAATGTAACGTTAAGTAGCTGTAGTTGCTGCAGTAGAAGTATAACAATGTAATTTAAAGATTCTAGCTATAGTTCAAGTCAAAGTTGGTGTCAAAGATGTTTTGCTCAAGCCTACCTCAGACCTTTAACTGTTTTTATGACTTCTGTTTTAGCCTTTTCTGTTCTGCTTTTTAGGTGGTAAGCATTAGGGGATCATAGGGGATGTTTTTTTGTTTGTTTGTTTTTTTGGTCAAATCTGTTGTAGTAGATATTGAAGCAGTGTGGGAGGAGGACGTCTCTGGTGACAGTCGTGTCTGCCTCCTTACTGTAGTTCAAGTGATTGGGTTTTGTTTCACAGGCTGTAGTTCAGTAGGTAGTGCATTCGTCTTACGCTGGAGGATTGAGGGTTCGATACCCGACCTGGGAGGTTGTCTGCCACTGCTTTAAGGGGTCAGGACTAGAAATGTGCAGACATCTATAGACTCTCTGGAAGTATGTTGCCTTTCTGCCCTGATGGATTTTGAGAGGTCTTACTGAGCATGCTTGATCTCCATAAGAGCTATACAGCAGTTACTGCACTGGTTCTTTGAGTAGATAAGGTTGGTGGTGAACCAGTCAATATACTTGCCTGCAGTCGCTGTGAATTGTTGGGACAGGTTTTTGGACGTAAACAGGGGAGATTAGAGCAGGGAGTGAAGAGGAGGACACTCCTGTCAATCATGGACAATATGGACCACCCACCCTTGCGCAAAAACACTCGCAACTTTGCTGTAGTACTAACAAGGGAAAGCAAATATTTTCTGCTCACTGTGAACAATAGGGCTGAGTATCATGACCAATTTCCTAAATCTGATTTGATTGCAATTCATATAGTTCTATCTATATCAGAAAAGGTCACTGAGGCCAAAGTTTAGTGACCTTTATCGCTAGTGATAGTAATATTATAATCTATAGTTGACAGAATACAGTCTGTAGGTGTTTGAATTCCTAATCTCATTCTAATTCCTTAATTTCCCAAGGGATTAATAAAGTTCCATCTATCTATGACTGTATGACAAAATACAAATATGCTTTAATTTTTATCGTCACCATTAAGATCAGGTGCAAACTAAATTGGACAGCTCAAACATAAACTGTAAACAAAACTGTCTCAGGGCTCAAACACTGCAATGATTAAATTACTTTGCAAATGAAAACGTACTTGAACGACACCATTCCACCATTGCAAACAGCATTAAGTAAAACCATGAAAATATACGAACACTTGTAGTATTAGTATATCATATCATATTTTTTTTAATCTAATTTCAGTGAAAAAAAAAAGGTATTCTTTTTGTCACTGTTCTATTTCCAGCTCAACCGGACAATGCTAATGAGGCTGGTTAGTTATAATTGAACCTCTAACTTTGAATTAATATTTCATGAAGCATGCGCCTCTATCTATTTGTTCTACAGCCTGAACCTTTGTTCGGGTGGGTCTCTGATGAGTTGAGTGCCTCTCTATGAACAAGGGGGCTCGTAGAGAACAGAGACCAGCAGCACTGAAGTGCTTCTCACCCGTTCAGCTTGAAAGCCAACAACAACCGCGCTCGGGCCAAGCTACACCATGACCAGCTGGTAGCAATCTTCACTTACAACACCTGAGCCTCATTAACCTAATAGCCCTGACCCTGAAAGGCAGCAGGTGTCTGTTTACAGGATAGACTCCTGTCATAATAATAATAATAATAAAACCCAAGTTGATTTATTCACCATGTTGGAGATGTTGCTTGTCGGCACAAGGAAATGGTTGATTTTTTACTAAATAATGCAACAACTGCAGCTCAATAGTGGCACGGTGCACATGGAGAAGAATATTTTCTGTCCACGGTGCACATGGAGAAGAATATTTTCAATCTGTTAAACACTCGCTAACTGAACGCTTATGTCATATTAGTTTTGATAGGGTTAATTTACCTATTATTATATTATACAGTATATACAATATATTTACTTTATTAACTCTATTATCATTTTTTTAATCAATAAAAAGCACCTTCTTTGTGCTATTATGGAGTGTCATTATTAAAAATATGGGTTTTTCCACATTAATATAAGAGCAGACTTTGTTTAAAGTATATGGCGAAAAGTCGAAACGTTATGGAAAAAAGTTGTGATTTTATGAAGAAAATCTTAACGTTACAAGAATAAAGTAATACGCTTATGAGATTAAAGTTGTAAATTTAGATGTACAGTATTTGGGAGGAGATGAGAGAGAAGCTCGTAGCCTGGAGCCACTTGTACAGTTACACTAGTATTGGGCTCACAAATAAGGAGATACTTCATCTCCTGGCTCATCAACCTCACATCGTTATAAGCATCAGGTCACTGAAAGGGTTGTCCTCACCGCACAATGAACCACACAGACCTGGGTGAAGTCTGCGATGGCATGAAATCATAAATGTCTGTTATTCACCAGGATAAATTACAAAGATATTACAAATATATTAGACAATATTAGACATTTGATAAAAAAAAAAAATGGTTTAAACAAGGTTTACCTTAGACCAGGGGGGTCAAACTCATTTTCGTTATTAAATGCTTTTTAAGCTCCAGCGGACCATACAAAATGACTTCGCGGGCAGCATTTGGTCCCCAGGCCTTGAGTTTGACACATGTGCCTTAGACACTTGGACATTCATGGGATGATACGTTTATACTAGCATTATGACATGATAAAATTATGATTTTTTTTTTCTCATGACATAAGGTTTTTTTTCTTCTCTATTCTCAATGTGGCCCTGATTCACCGCCATAAAAGAAAGCATTATTATGATTATTGTAAAATCAGGTTAGCTTGAACTTTAAAGCATTATTATGATTATTGTAAAATCGGGTTAGCTTGAACTTTACTGATTACAAACTAAGGGGAATTGTTGTTGTATTATTATTACATACTGTCTGATTACAAACAAACTATCTGCAAAAATAATGATTTTTACGTTTTTGTAATGCTAGTAACGTTGTTTATTTGCGCATATTTCTGAAAGACAGCTAGCCTCTAACGCGGAGCACGAAATAAAAAATTATTATTTTTATATTATTTCACTGTAATCCTCCGAGACCCTGAGTGACAGAATAAGAATTAAATGTAATGTTTCTCAGATAAGAACCTGTAGAAGAAGAATTCAGATGTTTTATTTTTCGATATCAACTTATATTTCATTACCGAGTTCATCCATTAAAGTGCCTTTCCTTGTTCTTGTAGATTTTACTGGCTGTCTGCCACATATCTTTATTTATGTTAAAAAAAACAGAAACAGCAATTTAATCTATTTTTCTAAAGAATTTACTAAGATATAGGGAAACCAAATAATAATAAAAAAAAAAGAATAATTTCACCCACATTAGGAGAGGAAGGTGAGAAACATTCACCTCTGGAGTTTCATTAGACTTTGGGCAACCCTAACTGCTCTCATCAAAATCTCAACAACAAACTTAGGGGCAGAAATGTGAACGGCAATAAATAGAAAAACATTGTTATCCAATAAATTGCTGCTTACTCTGAGAAACATAGAGGACTTTTCATCAAAACGCGCACAAATCTGGTTCATCCTATGGACACAACATTCAAACTCAAGGTCCAACTCATTATTTGATACTCCACATATTATAGCGGCCTCTTAGCCGAGGCAGACAGCAACACTGATTCTGGATCTGCTTGAGAGTTCTTCCTGCTTAAAGGGAGTTTGTTTTTTATTTCTCCCTAGACTCGACTTGACAAAATGTAAAGAGACTTGCAACTCGACTTGGACTTTAACATCAATGACTCGTTGTTTTGACGCGATAGCGTCGAGCCAATCAAACTGTGGGACAACCAATGAGGAAGAGCTGTCAAATATCGTGTTGTTCGCCTTAAAAAAAACTACGAGGTGGTCAACAAAAAATTAGTGGCAATGATCTGTGTAAATCTATTATTATTTTGTTTAAAAGGACTCCAAAGGATTCGAAAACAGAAATGGCAGGACTCGACTCGGACTTTGCCTTTCTTGACTTGTTACATTTCGCTAGTGTGTCACAGCCCAGTGGTTTGAAACCACTGTAATTCAGAGAGCAAGGGAGGAACATAAAAAAAAGTCGGAAATCTCAGTGTTTTCAATTATCATTCTTTGGCATTTTGGACTTATAAATACACTGTATTTTATCACTCGTGTGTTAGGGCGATGTTTAGACTACAGAGTGTAAGCCTGTTTGTCACAGGCTTAAAATTGCACAGGCGTTTGTTGATGGGTCTGTCACCGCGGTGCGAATTAGGAATAACTCAGGAATGATGAGCTTAAGTGTGAGACAAAAATGAGGTCAGACTCGTGGCTTTGAGCGTCAGACTGATACACAAGCGGTGTTTTTCTTTTCTCCTATTTTCCCTATCTTTTCATTTGTCTGTGTTGAGTATTGCTAAGATGACAATAAATGACTCTGTGGATAAAATATATTGACCGCTTTTCTTAAGAGTACTTACTTACTTAGAGCAAATGCCTTCTGATGATTACTTCATCAGTTTTATTGTAGCTATAATGTAATCGGTCAATCAACGAGCTGTGATGGTGGACACTAATAGAAGCTGCAGCGTGTGACCTGACTTTAGTCCTCGTGATTTGTTCCACTCGACTTCACTTATCCTGCCGTTGTTCAGATTGGATGGACTTTGCATTGACGCATACACGAGATGATGACGTGAGTTACTTGAACTTGACAGAGTGATATA
>NC_024325.1:807226-812182 GCF_000523025.1 Cynoglossus semilaevis | reverse complement strand
GAGAGAGAGAGAGAGAGAGAGAGATATTCCGGAGCTTTCTTTCAGATGCCAGCAGATTTAACTGGAGGACATTTATAGTCACTAGATCTCATACATATTAGAACATGTCTAATGTGTTTAATTAGCCTGCTGCTTTATAATGCAGACAGTAAAGAAATACCTTGTTCTAGGGAGGTACTTTAAAAGGCCATTTTATTAAAGACACATTCTTCACCGTGGAAGTAAAAAGGTTATCAGTTCATGTTAGGGAATAATAGTAAGTTGACATTTAATTCATGATAGGTATATGGCAAATTATATATATATGTATATGTATATATGTGTGTGTATTTTGAGACAATTATCCACCAACATACTTGTGCACAGCCATGGCACTAAATCACTTTTTCTGATGACAAAAACATTTGCAGTGGGCGCAGCGTGACAGTGTGGGCGTGAGAATGTATACCATACATGTCAAACTGAGGCCCGAGGGCCAAAACTGGCCCACAATGTAATTATATTTGGCCCGCGAGATCATATCAAATGTGTACTAGAGTCGGCCCACCTGTATATACCCTCTATATGCATGCTCTACGTTATAGCAAATACATTTTTTGATGTTGTTGTTGTACTGTTAAAAAAAAGATTTACAATAAAAAGGAACTCAAAAGGCTACAGATAAAGAGTAATAATCAGAAATAAATACCACTGATGTGTGTTTTATTTTAAATTTAATGTTTATAAAATAAAAGTAAAGTTAGGTAGAGTTTTTAATTGAGGAAGAAGAGAGGTTTTCTGTTTGGAAAATTGAATTTAATTGTTTCCTGTGTAGAGACAGGAACGCTGCAATCCTTCAGTCAATCAAAAACATGTGTCAAACTCAAGGTCCGGGGGCCAAATTAGGCCCGCCAAGTCATTCTGAACGGCCCGCGGCAGCCTAAAATGCACAATATTGGCAACTTGAATAAATAATAATCAATCGCAGAAACATTTATTAATAGGTTATGGAGTAGTTACATTTATGCAGTTTTACAGTTACAACTGGCCCTAAAATGGAAACTGTATTGCTGATGGGGCCCCCTAGTGAAAATGAGTAAGAACTAAAAGAAGGCAACATTAAAATAAATTAATAAATAAAAAGTAATTTTTCCAATACTTGTTTTGGACAAAACGGGCTCAACTGCTACGATGCGTTAGCGAAGCTTCTAGGTTACAACATGCAGGTAACTGATCGGTGTACGTAACTGGCCGGTCATTGGATAGAACCACTCCTCCTCCCATGGTTACAGTCATAATCGTCCACCCATGAGCTACACACCCATGTGTGTAGCTCCCATATGTCAGCGGTTGAGCTGCAGACACCTAATAGAGGGTAGTCAGTTATTGGAACATGTGTGATTGATGTCTGGGCCTGGTAGAGTTGGCCACTTCATACCTGTCACTCAGACCTATCACAAAAAATAGAAAAAAAAATGGCACCAACCTGAATGACTTTAAATCCATTTCATTTCATAAAGATGCCTTAATTTGGTGTTTTCACTTTTTTTCAATCATGTTTTAACACATAAAAACAGAGGTCAGCAGTATTGAGGGATGCACTATCAGAAACTGATCTGGTTGCCCGTCAGGTTCTTACTGTAATATGTATGAAGATATTGACTCAATTTAATATCATCAATTTATCATCACCCATTCTTTATAGGGTTGTCAATTACTATCTTTTGCTGCCACTCTCTCTCTCTGTCTCACTCAATGCACTGACGAGCAATACCTTTTCAGATAATAACCGTAACACTGAGAAGGCACATCCTTCCATAAGGCAGACAAATTAAAAATTGATAGACAGAAAGCCAGCGCTACACTGTAATTCAGTAAAGGCCAATCCCTGCCACGAAAAAAAAACAAAAAACAACAGCAAGTCTGAAGGGCTTAGTCATGTCATATTTCACTATTCTATAGTATGTTACAAGCCAAGTAAACCAGCAAACCTAACAATAGCCGACTGCCGATGCCTTCCTGCGTCCCTGAAATTGTTAAAGCCGCAGACGTTGAATAAAAGGAAAATATGCTTTGCCAAAAAAAAATGTAATGCAGTAGTTCAAAGATATATTTGTTTTATCTCTTATGTTGAAACCTTCCCCTGTATTATCAGAGCTATGGACTATGATTTAATATATTTTACCCACTGCCTGTTGCTTTGTTAGGGTTGTCCACCTTGGACGTACACAGCACTTATCTAACAATGCTACGCTGGCGGCTCATGTCCGCCTTTAAGGTTGTATGTTGTTGATATTATCGAGACTGGTTTTCTATTGCTCTAGGAATTATTATTATTATGACTATTATTGTTATTATTTTATTAAATTTGTTATTATTTTTTAATTAATTGAAGAAGCACAGGTTTAGTGATAACTTAAATGAAATGTTCCCCAGGGCTCTAAGTTGCCCCACCCCCAAAGCAAATAACAGACAGATCTATTAATTGATTAATTACTGTTTGCTGCTTCATACCGAGTCGAGCTTTTCACATGATTACGGAATCTGGTGTTGAATCATGGCCGATTTATCGCCTCCGTCCAAATCTTATCCACTGAGAACGTAATTTACAACCGCTGTCGTCCTCTGACATTCAGACTGGTGAAAACATGTTAAAAACAAATTAATCAAAAGTATAAGGCCACCTGTAGCTTTGGTATATCCATCAATGAAAACCACCAGCCTGCAGAAAAATCAGAATGGAGAATTTTGAATTTAACAAGCCTGTTCGATTATTGGAATATCCATCCATCCATTTTCATCCACTTATCCGTTACCGGGTTGCAAGGGCAGCAGTCTCTATGACCACCACCCAAATCACACTGCACCATACCAACCGCCCTAACCCGGATTTGAACTTGCCCAGGAGGTGAACCCTGGGCAAGGACACCAATGACAGAGACATTGCCTCTGGGCCAAAGCGCCACTACTGCTTATTTCAACACAAAAGAAAAGAGTAATAATTTTCTCTACAGCTTGAGTGAAAAAAGGTAGAAGGTAGAAATAGAAAAGTTTAATGTCATGAGTGTGGTGCTCATATGAGTAATGTTTTTAATTGTTTGTTTTTTCCTAACGATTCAATTCCAAATTGATTGTCTTATCAGTTCTCAAAGAAAAAAAAAAAGTCCAAATATTTAGTAAATTAACTGGAGAATAACATGTAGAAAACATGTATATGTATATATATATATACACACACACACATAGAAATATATACACACGTAGAAATATATATAAACATATACGGCCAAACAAAACAATTTGATTTTTATTATTAGACGATGTCTTAGCATCATTGTTCATCTGTGGGAGTGTAAATGATTTTACAGATAGTCTGTGCAAACCCTAATTAGTGAGGAAAACTTGACTCGTGTTTGCCAGGTTAGACCCGTGTGCCTGCAGGGTTAATGGAGTTCCGCGTGCGGGTCGTAAATTGTAAACTGTTTTTCTTCCGTTTAAGCAGCAACAACTGATGATTAATTCGCACATAGAAAGTCGTCTGTTTGTTCACACAACACAGAGGACGAGCGGCTACAACAGCAGGCTGAGGAAAGGCAGCTACATTCACACACTTGGATCAGACAGTCAACATTACCCAGGAAGTTAAAGACTAACAAGGTTGAGTTGCAAGCGGTGCAGTACAACTGTTGGATCTTAATTAGCACCCAAGAGGTCACGTACCAAATACGTCAGAAAGACAATTCACACCTGCTTATGCATCTGCCTTAGAAGCAGAAAGTCCTGGGTCCGAGCCCCAGAGAAACCACAAACTTGCCGCCTCCTTTTTAGACTTTATTCTGTTAATATCAGAGTCCTGATGAACTATTGTTTTTTGAAACATTGCTAGATTATCATTAAATGAAACACCGTGGAACCTCGACATACAAGCATAATCCATACAATACAATAAGAAATAACAGGAAAGAGATTCATTCGTTCTGGCCCACTAAAAAAAAAAAAAAAAAAAATTACTGTAAACACAATACAGAATACTCACCGGAGATGCGTAGAGAAGTCGAAGAACACGTGTCCTGAACTAGCGAGGCGGCGTGGGCTGCTCCGAGTGCTCGGCCACCTAGCGCAGGGGTCTGTAAGCGTGCTCGTATCTCAAATCTTTACTCGTAGCTCGAAGAAAAACTTTGCTTGAAGGCCTTCTCGTATCTCGAAATGCTCGTATGTCGAGGTTCCACTGTAATAAAGAGATCTGACTGAATTCTTTTTGAATTACGTACATTAGTAAAACTGAAGTACATTTCTTCCACTGTGTCCCGGTACCAATTTTCCTTGGACCACGGGTTGGGAACCCCTGGGATAATGGAATTTTTAAGCAAGCAGAAAAACATTTCCGTGGACTTGCGCCACACAGTAAGGCAGTCAACATTGCTCTTTTGTCCTGGTATACATAGATAAATAAATCTATTTTACACTTTTTTTATTCTCAGTCTCTATATCATGCTGGAAACAAAATAAATCAAAATCAATGCGGTTGCCCCATCAGCACAGTTTTACAGGATGTGGCTGATGGCTTATAAATCCTAAATGGACATATTGATTTTCCTTTTTCTCCCCCCATGCAGTGGTTCTTACACTGCTCAAAACAGGAAGTGTAAATGACCCATCATCTGAGGTCATGTTTACTCTTAGCTTTAGCATAGCGTCATCCACTCTCTGTAATTCTTTCAATATCATGAGTACCAAACACTTTACCTATTGTCTTTGCAGATCACACATCATCAACACAAACAAACAAACAAGTCAGAAGTCGCAGACTCAACACAATGGACTGACCCTGTAGGCAGACGCTTTGAGTCAGCGAATCATTGTCAGCGTAACTGTAGCATTGATTGACATTCACTGATGACCCAAAGTAAACTACATACAAAACACACAAACAAGATTATGACGTGTTCATGCATAAAAGAACACGCTTATTTACAG
>NC_024325.1:801432-806501 GCF_000523025.1 Cynoglossus semilaevis | reverse complement strand
TCGAGCCAGACGATACAGTGGCGGCTAATGGCGGCATGAGGCAAGTGCTCGGCCATCTAGTGTCGGCGTGTCTGTAAGCGTGCTCGTATCTCAAGTCTTTACTTGTGTCTCAAAGCAAAAATTAGCTTGAAGGCTAATTTATATTTATATATATATATATATTACCCTGGCTGTTGTTTGAGGACTATTGTCTGACTGCTTTTTTTGGCACAACTACATTGTTCTGTTCAACTGTATTCTTTCATCAAAGGTGTTCACTTCCCCCCTGCACCATGCCTCCATTCACAACACAAATCCAGGTTCAAGGTGGGGTTCAAGCTTCGGCAGCTCCAAACCAACATCCTCATCCTCCTCCTCTCTATGCTCCAACAGGTTATTCCATCTACTCCTTAATATATACTTTAAAGTCAGATCCGCTGCATTTTCTACTTCCTGGGAAATCATAGCAAGGAGAGGATAAAGGTAAAAGGGAAAAGGAGTTCTCCTCTATCTGTTTTTCCTAGTTCTACGTAATGCCGTTTTCTGCCGACTTCAAACATTTTACCCCCCCTTGAGGTATCAGCAGCACTAGAGGCCAACTGCTTTGCATCTCCTTTGCCTCCCAAGACAGTATCTACACAAACATTTCAAAGAAACATTATCTTTCACATATCTTTCATGAGTCCCATATCGTATGTTGCACACATTTTTCCTTCCCTTTTCTGTCTCCACTGGCCAAAAATCTTACTCACATTTGAAAAGAAGATCTTATTACGAGTGATAGCATCGTTCCTCATGTAGGAAACCTGCTCTTCGGAAAAGTGGTCATTATTATGATGTTGGAAGTGTTAATTAAAGTCGCAACGTTCTTGTGATGGATGATTCTATTACCGCAGTCATCATACCCTAGAACAATAACTTACTGCTTCTCAGGCCGCAGTGTCACATGACATTTGCTCTTCCACCACTCCTCAGTCCATACAGTTTCATCACAGCAGAGGTCCCCATACGTTTGTGGTTTGGGAGCTACTGTACAAATGACCAGCACAAAGTGATCTGCCTACATTGACAACAATATATATATATATATATATATATATATTTACCAATACCAATATTTACCAATTTATATATATATATATATATATATATATATATACACACATATATATATATAGTGTATATATAAGTATAATATGTATATGCATATATATAAATATATATAGGTAAATATATATTGAAATATATAAATATATATATATATCAATTTAAATGCAACATATTTTATATATCTATATATGTTTGAGTACTGATTAATTGCATGTAGCCCTATGGCACAATATTATTCAATTCTTATACTCAATGGTCACTTTTACTATTATACATAGTATAATACATAGTACCCAGTACAGTATATAGTAGAACAATCCCACTCTGTTGAGAATTGGGAAATGGTTCAGGGTGTACGCCACCCTTCACCCAATCCATGCTTGGTTTGGTTCCTAGCTCCCCCCTGTAACCCTGAAAATAAATAAGTGGTTGAACAACAACAACAACAACAAAACAAACGTCAGAAAAGTTTTTCAGAGAAAAAAAACCCACAAACAAAACAATGAGTCTTCTAATTATGAGTCATTTTTGTCTGTTGATGCAGTTCACCTTCAACTCAAACAAACTCTGTTTTTTCAAAGCAAATTCCCCCAAAAAAGGAGAAATTGATTTCTACTGTCTGAATAGTGACAACGCTTTTTAGGGTGTGCATTACTTTTTTGACTTTTTTATCTCTAGACAGGATGTGAACTCACATCCATCACATCAAATAAGAAACAGGAATTATTTATACCTTATACAAAGCTAAATAGTAAATAAGTTAATATTAGTGATGGGCAATAACAGTTACTTTTTGGCTTTTTTTTTTTTTTTTTTTACCAGTATCGATATTGATTTTTTTTAACCACAACAATAATGTATACAATCTCTTCTGGTCAGTGGTCAAGTGACTTGACTGACTTGAGTGACTTGATTTGTGGAAGTTACACATGACATTTTTTTAAATTTAATAATTAGTCTCAATACTTTATGAGTGTAATCTATAGTCAATTGATATTCGTGTGAGTACCGATATATCAATACCAAGGTATTGAGACTCCCATCAATGGTAAATATACATACATCGTGGAGAGCCATGGGTTTTAATGAATGTTCTGTTGAAGAAGAATCCCACGTCTTTTACTAATTTTCTCTCTCTGTCTTTGATCCTCGGCACTTAGAAATCCCAACATCAACACTATCACACATTCTTTGGGACTTTGCCTTAAAAGCCCAGCAACAACCAGCTCATCAATGGTTTCACAATAATGTTAACTATTTAGCCTAAGTGCCTGCTGGAAACTCTGTACTTCAGGGACACATTGTTGTGAAGTTGAAAGAGTGAACAAAGGTCCTGAGTCTCTAGTACTCGGGGCCCTGGGATGGTCACCTTTTAGCATTCTAAGCGGTTCTGACTCAGAAATGAATCACCGCAACCGGCATAATAAGCATGCTAGCCTTTCTAAAGGGCTTTTTTCTGAATTCCTGTAGAGTGGGCCAGAAAAACAAAAGCGTTGTATAATTAAAAGCATTTGAAACAAAACAAAAACACATTTTCATTTCATTTTTCCCCTGAAGTGAATTTATTACAAAGTTCATGAGGACTTACAGTATTACAGGAGAATTTGTCAACATGCGAAAACAGAAGAAAGTAGAACACAGGATTTGAACAAACTGTTAAGATAGGACAATCCACAGTTCACAATAAACATAAAAAACTGATTGAGTCCTCAGGAGGTGAGA
This sequence comes from Cynoglossus semilaevis, assembly GCF_000523025.1. NCBI lineage: Eukaryota > Metazoa > Chordata > Actinopteri > Pleuronectiformes > Cynoglossidae > Cynoglossus > Cynoglossus semilaevis. The sequence continues at coordinate 803,690 of NC_024325.1, read as the reverse complement.
GCCAGTGAATGACTACAGTGCAGGCAAAGAGCAGCCACATTCACACTGACCCAGCAAAGGTTAATCAACCAAGGCAAGATGTGCACATCTCAAAAAACATGGTACAATTTTTATATGCCATTGGCTTTTTGTCAGAGTTTTAGAAAGCATCACTTGTATGTACATAAAACTGTACAAAAACATAGCATCACGAGCAAATGTATCCTATATAAATATACCAACAATTAGGATAACAACTAGATTCTCTCTTGCAAAGACATTTTTCAAGGCAATCATCTTTGTTCCAGATGAACTGTGAAAACAAAAAAATATTTTCAATAAATTTCAGTTGTTTGGGTCACAAGGCCTTGTGATATTTCCGAAAGCAAAAACTGGAGCAGAGGAATGAAATATAGAAGAGTAAACAGTTTTGACCAATTATCTTTGGATTTCATGCTAAAATAATTAGCCTGCCTGATTGCAGACAAGTGTTTGTGGAGATATATGTACACTACACCGTCAACAGATTTTTTTTTTGCCCCCCCCCCACACAACTGGTATGTTAGTCCTTTATCTGGATAAAGTTAAAAAAAAAAAAAAAAAAATCTTGCCAGATTCCATAAGGTAGGTTGTCCATTGGTCCACAGAAATGATCACCACACAATATACAATACAGAGGCAAAATATACAGTATTTTAGAGAAGTAGAGCCGCACAGTGCAAGAGCAGCTTAAAAATCAGCTCGAATGTCTGCGATCGAAAAGCCAACAAAGTAAGATAAGTCACAAATCGGTTCCATGCCCCCAGGAGCACCTCCTCACCAGGGTGCTGCTGGACCCTGCATTCTACAGTGGGCTTGGTGCTCCTGTGGAACTTGATGATCACTGCACAATGAGTGCATCATTATCTTCCGTAAGCAATGATGGCGTTTGGGTTTTTTTTTCTTTTCTTTTCTTTTCTTTTCTTAGCACTGATCATTTTTTATTTTCAAAATAAAAGCTGCGGCTTTACTTCGGTGAAATACGATACTTGTGAATCAACACTAAATCAACGTTCATTACTAATGAAACATTATTTAACAGGCGTTGGTATAGATTCAGTTGCTTTCTTATGTACTCTTGGGAAAAGTCAGACTTAGGTAAATATTGTAGTGGAAGAATGTGGGAAAAATGTGTCAGAAAACATCCATGTTGCCGACGAGTGATTCCGTTTGATTGTGTCCTGTCACTGCGGATCAAAGAGATCAAACTGTGCATTCAACATTTGGAAACTCAAATGAGAGTACTACAAAAAAAACTACACATGATGAACTTAGGCTTTAAATTTTTTTTAGCCAAAGCCTTAAAAACTCAAGAGTTGGGTTTCCCGCCCTGCCATCTTTCTTATTTGTAATTTACTTTAGGTCAGCGGTGGTATTCAGTGTTTGTATATCATCTATCCACGGCTCTGTGATGGGAGCTCAGGGGAGCTGCGGGGGATTTAATCACAGTGCATTATGCCAGTTGTCTGAATTTTATTTTAGTTGCTAAATGCCTTTGAAAGTGGCATAATGTGCTTTCTGCCCCTGAAGGCAGGATAATTGCCCACCTTATTTAATTCTGGCCATGTCCAGTAATTTCCATATGTTTTCAGTTTAATTATTCCAAATGTACTTTTCAGTGGCAGGATGATGAGGTAAGTGCTGAGAAAAAAAAAAAAAAAAAAGAAAAAAAAAATACTCCGTTTTAGTGATAGTAGCTCTGCGGGTGCATTTACATCAGCTGGTTGGTGCCTCGTCCTGGGGGTGTACTCACTTATGCCCCAGCTCAAGACTCATTACTCACTGTAATTACCAAATGTCCAGTGCAGCCGTACTCAGGCACACAATTTGACTATGGTAATACTCTGCAGAGGTGATAGTTTTCTACAAATCTAATTAAATCAATGTTTAAATCAAAGGCACCAGCCTGCGCTGTCATGTTGCGGGCCAGGCAAGTGGAGCCCCCATTAACGACTCATTACTAGTTAATCTATGCTGTCTTTCCAACGTATCATTTAGAATTGATAGAAAAAAAAAAACATTTTTTAAAATGATCTTGTTGGTATGGCCTATTTCTTAACCCTTGGTTGGAGAAACCAGGAATTAAAAATGCAAATTTTTGAACTGAAACCAGGAATTAAAAATGCAAATTTTCGAACTTCGCAGACGATAAAGCGACACAACTGATGTTTATCTTTTCATATTCTTGAACTACTGATAATGACTTTAAATCAGTTCTCAGAACCATTTGTTCATCAGGC
>NC_024325.1:765021-801391 GCF_000523025.1 Cynoglossus semilaevis | reverse complement strand
TCACAACAAATAGTCAGAAAAGGTCAACTCTGATCTAACCTGCATTTCCATTACAGGGGGCCGTGGGTTGCCATGGGAGTGACAGCTGACAACACAGTAGCATATAGCGCATCAATTAATCTGACAGTTGGATAATCAAAACAATTTAAAAAAAAAAACAATCATTAAAACAACACCATACATTCCACCCCAACCCGGTTCAGCTCACAACAAATAGTCAGAAAAGGTCAACTCTGATCTAACCTGCATTTCCATTACAGGGGGCCATGGGTTGCCATGGGAGTGACAGCTGACAACACAGTAGCATATAGCGCATCAATTAATCTGACAGTTGGATAATCAAAACAATTAAAAAAAAAAAACAATCATTAAAACAACACCATACATTCCACCCCAACCCCACTGCTGCCTTCAAGTGTCAACGTTTGAGTGACTTTGCAAGTGCTCGTTCCTTCTGTCTGGGTGCAGCGACGCGCGTGTACCTCAGTCAACCCTCGAAAAATGATACAGAACACAGGTTTTTCAGGGAAAAACACTCGAAATACAAAGACGGTACTTTGAAAGCACTGCACCTTTCAGCATAATATTAACTACCAGAAGTATTACATCTCGCCGGTGGCTCTCGATGCTGGAGTGGCCTTTCATGTAAATAACATGCACTCATCTGATGCCAGCTGAGGTTTTTCAACCGATCACGAAAGGGAAAGGACTTTGAGCTATAGAGAAGCAGACTGAGCCGCGCGACCAGCTCCTCTGATTGTCACAGTAGAAGAAAACATTTTCAACTGACACACTGGTACAACCAAACCAACAGGGGGCAGTCACAAGCGTTATGAGAAACACCAATCAGAGAGTGTCTTGCTAGTCATCTGTGCTTGGACATTACGGTTCACGGGGGAACTGTACCAAGGCGGCCCGTGACGTTAAGAATCGCAGGTCACAGTGCTGGATATTGGCGGCGCACACTGTCATTTTTTAAAATCTTTTTTTTCCCCGCAGAGCGTTCTTCACCAGTGGCATTACTCTACAGAGAGCAAAGGTTTAAGGGGTGTGTATTTGCGTTGTGTTGACAATTTGAGGTGGATAAACGCCTTTCCCATTTGTCGAGGTCCACTCCGGGAGATGGTTTTCAATCAAGTTTTGAACAGCAGCAGCAACGAAAGCTTAGATATGCAGAAATCCGGAGGCTTCTTTTAGGCTTATGCCAGACAAAAATATATGTAGAACACACCACTCAAATGTATTTACAGCACTATACACCAATATAGACCACTTCATTTGATTGTTAGTCAAAAGTCTCGCCTACTGATAGTGCATCACCGGCTGTCTATTAAAGTATATCTAGTAATGGCACAAGAGCACTGATCACAACTTTCAATTTCAAGAGATCACTTCACAAAATTGGACTTGGCTACCTACAACAATAATAACTTACTACTAAAGTAGAGCTTGCCATGTGCATTTTCTCTTTTGATCCATTTTAATCAAGGTTTGAAGATTTTCGTATAAATAATCACCAAGTGAGTGCGTCGTTAACTTTGTGGAACTCTTAATAAATATGCTTATAAATTATTAATTTAAGTAGGAAATGTCAAAAGCAAGTGTTCATGCCAGTGATTAAATGAGTCACAGCCTACTTTTACTTACAAAACTAGCATTGGCTTTTAAAGCGTGGACAGCCTGTTGTTCCTTTCAGAAAAGTGAGTGTATATTTTCCACAATTGTGCACCGATAGTGTGGCGGTGAGATCTCACAGGTAAATTTCTCGTTTCGGGGTGTGGGCAGAAGGAGAGGTGGGGGGAAACTCGGAGGTGGTGCTCAAGGGCATCTCCTCTATCGGGCAGTCCTGACTGGCATCATGACCACTGTTGGAATAGGCACTGCGGGAGGGCGGAAGGCGGGAGCGGTGCTCCTCGCCGCCCAGCCTGGCACTGCCATTTGCCAGGCGTCCCAAGCTCCCTCTCTCCTGGTAAGGCACAAAGGTGGAAAGTTTCGGTGGATTCCTGGTCTTGCGTACAGGGGAGGGATGCCCGGGCATCCAGCAGGCATCTGAGTGACCCAGTTCACTGCACTCAGGCGTACAGTTTCCGGTCATTGCCACATCAGGGAGAGAGCGGATATCTGTGTGTCGAAAAAGAGAGAAAAATGAAGGGTAAAAAAAAAAAAATCAGAGTGAGCTTTACCTCAGACAAAATTTGAAGAACGATCATAAAACATAAAAAGGAATCATCGAAAAAGGCATTTGTGGACAGAACTGTTGGTCTCTCAAACACCCCTCCCTCCAAGCCCACCCTCCTCCTTGAGATCTTTGCAGCTGTTGCTAAGCAGTGAGCAGCAGTTGCTATGTAGCTGTTGCTATGCACTTTGTAATGAGCACTTCTGTGTGTGCAGTCCACAAGCTGGTGTGATACATTGGGAAGATAGCATGCTGCGTCTATGCCATTTAGAAATATCCAACAGCACTTGATGTCATTCAAAGAAAAAAAAGAGAAAAAAAAAGAAAAGAAGGATCAAGTGCGTTGTTAATTTGTCCAGCAGTAACATATTCACACATACGTCATTTGACTTCGAAGCACGGCTAGTGACCGTCGCAGTGATTTACAGACGGTAGACAACATCCTACACACACCTAGACACTTTGTAACTCTTTGGTCACAAAGAGAATGCCTTGTGCCTTGTACCAGAATGAGTTATTGATTGACAGTGCTGAAATGAGTTCCCTGCCCTTGATTATCATCCATTTTTTTTATTCAGCTGTTGCTAATTTAATAAATGGGTCCACGGCCCAATGACCTCATTTTGATTTACAACAAGTGAAAACTCTAACGCGGGTTTTGCTCTGACAATCCCCTAGGAGTGTGACATGATTTCTGACAGTAAAAATAGGATGTTTTTTTTTTTTTTTTTTTTTTTCTGAAATGTGCACCGCAGCAAATGATGGGCTCTGTTAAGCAGAGATCACCTGTTGAAAATTTGAAAACACAGCCAGAATTAAAGTGACTCCGTTTATCTTTGTTATCTCTTCAGTCTGAGACGCGGACAGCCGAATCAATGGCTGTGAAGAAAGCAGTAGACGACCGAGATCTCAGAGGTGCCCTCTGTGTATTCCGGTGATGAATGCTTTACTTCAGCGCCGTGATGAAAGAATGTGTCCATCACGGACGCTCTATCCTATTTCAGGGCAACAGGACAGCGTGTGTGTTGCGGGCAAGGGGTGGACGTTGGATGGTGGTGGGTATAGCGAGCGTGGCGAGTAGCTCCTTCTGTGACGAGCAGGAAGACGTCGTTGCATGTAAATGGTGCAACCACATGTGTAGGAGTGATAGAAGTGGTGGCTCCGGTCTGCGGCGTACCGAACAATGGTAGTTTAAAATAGAGCCTGTGGCACAAGCCATCAATAACGTCATGACCACTGGCAACACAATTATTGGACAAATGTCGGCCAAGAGAAGAGGAAAAAAAAAAAAAAAAACTGCACCCCAGACCACTTAGACACCATCTTGATAAAAGCAATAGACAGTTTGTTAATTATCAGGGTGCAACCGGAGGTTTGGGAAATGTACCTTAACGTCCTCAAAAGTGTGTCCTTTGTCCTTTAGATGTAAATGAAGGACAAAGGACACACTTCCGAGGATGGGAATTTACATATCCTTGCAAAGGAAGACAGATGGTTTGAAAGAGGAGTGAAGGTGGCTTGGTGGTTGAGGAAGCGGCCTTGCGTCCGCAAGGTTTAAGGTTCGAGTTCCGTTTTCAGGTTTAGGTCTGAGCATGGACATGATTCGTTGTGTGCTGTGTCTCTGGACGCCTCTGGTCCGTGTACAATCTGGTCCTGAGTTCTCTACCCAGAAAAGTCAAACCTCCTCCAGATACCAACACAGACCTACTCCAAGGGACACACGGTTATAGCTCCCCCTCAGGTGAAACCAACGACGCCCCCCCCCATCTCTACCTTAACCCCTGTGACCACAACAGTCACTGTCAAAAACAGTCAAAAACAACCTACCAGTCCAGTTGCCAGTTGTTCATAAAATCCCTAGAAACTTATATATAGATTAAATCAATAGAAATAAAAATCTGAAAGCTGAAGGATGAAAGGAGCACCCACATGTGTTGTGTACTCTGGCTGACGTCTTATTTACTATAACTAAGTGTTGTCGGCATGCATTACTGCAAAGGCATGGACTATCCTCAAGACATTCCCGGGTAGACAGTTAAAGGAGAGGGCTGTTGAGTGTTGTGTGTCGGAGCACAAGCGCCGTTGCGTAGGCATCGACTCCAAAAAGGATTTCACACTTGATTAAAACCTCTCTGTAGTTTCCAGTAGTTTTCCACCACACCAAGCTGTCTTGGGTATATTGTGCTGCGGCTTAAGCAGATATAACGCAGTGATTTGGAAAACCTGGCACCCCGAGACAGGTTCTGTAAAATGTTTGTAACAATTGTACAACCATAAAGGTGTCATTTATAGATGTTTTCCGTGCCGTTATGTCAGACAAAAGGGTGTAGAAATATCGGAAACTACCACTGACCTGTGACCTTTCAATGTGAAGTTAAATAGCTACCGATGGATGGATGGATGGATGGATGGATGGATGGATGGATGGATGGATGGATGGATGGATGGATGGATGGATGGATGGATGGATGGATGGATGGATGGATGGATGGATGGATGGATGGATGGATGGATGGATGGATGGATGGATGGATGGATGGATGGATGGATGGATGGATGGATGGATGGATGGATGGATGGATGGATGGATGGATGGATGGATGGATGGATGGATGGATGGATGGATGGATGGATGGATGGATGGATGGATGGATGGATGGATGGATGGATGGATGGATGGATGGATGGATGGATAGATAGATAGATAGATAGATAGATAGATAGATAGATAGATAGATAAATAGATGGATGGATGGATAGGTAGATAGATTTCCGCTTCTGCACTCTAAGATTTGTCATGACGTGTGTGTACCCGTCGACACCCTCAAATAAAAATCACTTCATTTAAATGGAAACCATGTCGCTGGTTGTCGCATCTTCACTTCAAGTCATGAAAGCGATCTGCTCGAGGTTCCCTGAGATTCTGCGATTTCGTAAGATGTCATCTCAAAGACAACATGACGGGCGCGCAGAAACCACACATTGACCGGATTAAAAATCCATTCTTAACCATGTTACTCATCATCAGGGTGCAGAAAATCTGCAGCGGCAGTTCAATACATTTTCTGACTCGCCAAAATCTCCCTTTTTCCCCTTTAGCGCTGCCCAAGCAGAAATCACACATCGCTGCCAGATAACACAGATCACACTCCAAGGCCAGCTATTTTTGTACATTTTTGGCTGTTAATGTTTCATCCATAATTAATGTCATTTCATTTAATCAGCTGCATTGTTGCGCCGCGCTGTAATCATTCCTGAATTGGACTCATTTCATGTCACACAGCTTAAACCTGGTACAGATTTTTCACTGGTGAAATTATAGGAAGATTGTAAGATGAACACCTAGATAAAAAAACTAGGGATGTCCAATAGTTACTTTTTCCTAATATCCGATATGCTTTTTCACTGGTGAAATTATAGGAAGATAAAAAAAATAGCGATGTCCAATAGTAATAATAAGTACTTTTTCCTAATATCCGATATGTCGAATTGTCCAAACACTTAATTTCCAAGTCGGATAAAAACCGAAACCAATATATGCAGCCGTTTGCCCCCAAAACTGCCGTAAACATCTCAGGACCCCACGAGTGATTCCAGCATATTTGGCAAAACTCAGGCTTTGTGTTATCAGGTTTTCATTATTGGAGGAAAAAGCGATAATGATTTCTTACAGATGTTACGCTAATATCGGACATCCCAAAAAAAAAAAAAAAACCTATCCTTGTGTGTGATTTTTCTAACAACTTTTCTTTGGTGTTGAACCAGTTTCTTGATAAAATACCGATTGATCCAGAGCAATAATTACAGAATGTATTTGTCCGTGACAGTCAGTCGTCTCTAATGCCTACTAACAGTTGAGGAATACTACATTCTCCAAATGTTGCCCGCATTTTATGAACCAGAAAAACAATCCGCTTCGAGTATTTGATGGATTGGCACAAAGTAAAGCTACTGACTCAGTTGGAAAGCGAAAGAAAAACAAAAGGCACAGTGTGCAATAATTATTTTCTCTCTGCTTCTCACTTGTCTGCTGCACTTAGAGCTTGAATACATCTGCTCACATCAGGTAACAAAAAAAAATATCTTTTTTTTTTTTTTTTATTTTTTTTTTTAGTTTTTTTTTTTGGCCCATGTCATGATGGTTAGTTTAATCGGACGCCAGAGAACAGACTAGAATATTACACTCCCGTTCGACCAGTGGGTGGAACAGATTGGAACTTGATTTAAAAAAGCAGTGACTCAATGACATTTCCTTTTCCTTACACGGTAAAATCCTCACTTTGTGAAATCACTAAATTGCAGCACCCAGCCAGGGTGCAATTATTTTTTTTCTACTTATGCTGCAAATGCTTTCTCATTGTCAGTCACTTGTCCAATAACTGCCCACACAATGGCAGTCATAAATGTGTAAAAATTGAATTTATATGTAACTTTCTTCAACATTTTTCCTGTATCTAATCTAATCTAATCTCATCTACGTTTTGCAAATAGGGTGAAAATCATATAGATTTGTACACACAATAAAAGATCATGTTATTCTATACACATACGTACTAACTTGGTTTTGGCAAACTTCACTGTGGCGCTAAATAATTTATGGTGTTCTGTAAGAAGAAATTCTAGCATTGGTATTCAACACATGAGCATTTCCTCCATCTTAAAAAAAAAAAAAAAACAGTCTTACAATCTCCAAACTAGTGGGAGATATTTTAGAGATCCCAAAATAACTGTCAATACCCTAGTAACTACGGGTCCCCAACCTGTGGTCCGGGGACCAGTGCCTGTCCGTTTGTCATTTGGTACCGAGCCACAGTGGAAAAAATGTACTTCAGTTTAACTAATTTACTTCATTCAAAAAGAATCCAGTCAAATCCTGTTACGTTTTCCATTTAAAGATAATCTGACAACAGTAATATAGTAAATAGTAATGACATTATTTAGTCATGTGGAATATTTCATTTTTTTTTAGAACTGTTCAGACAAGAAGATGTAGGAGAAGGAGCATGACGCCAAGAGATTCCTAGCTGGTAATCTAATGGAGAACGAAATGATGAAAAACAAACAAACAAAAAAAAACCAACAATATAATTTGCTTATGGCAAATGAACACCCCTCATCTCGTCTGATCTCAGAGGCTAAGGAGCGTCGGGTCTGTTTGGGAGGCCTTGGATGGGAGACTGGGAATGCCAGATGCTGTAATCTCCGGAGAAAATAAAGTACTTCTCATGTTCAAACAACAAACAGATCATTAAAACGGCATTTTGTCTTTTCACCATAACTACAGTAACAACAATGGTTGTTTTCCGGCCTGCAAGAAGCTCTGTTTTCCCAGGTATTGTGCTATTTCTTCTATTTTATATTTATTTCATCAATCACAATGGGAAAGAACGGCAGTAGAAGTAAAGAAAGATTATACAAAAGCATCAGAATGGCGTTGTCGTGTTTCAGATCTTTCTTTACGGTACGGTTTAGCACAGTCGTCGATTTGTACCATCACTAAGAGCAAGGAAGCAATAAAAGAAGCTAAGGTTGTCAAAGGAGTGACTGTTGTCACCAAGGAAAGATCTCAGACATTGGAAGAAGTGGAAAAGTTGCTATTGATTGGGATCTACGAAAAGCAGTTGGCCATCACGACTCTCCAGCACCGGTAAGGATGAACGAAGTTACCTTTCCTATTTATAACTTCTATTTATAATCTTTTTTGTTAGATCTAATTATTTTCATTGGTTTTGAGTATGAACTTGTACACAAAAGTAGTTTTCAAACTTTTCGGCTCATGAATATCCTTGAGGAACGAATTAAGTTTGAAAACTGAGGTTCCACTGTATTTGATTCCAGTTCCAAAATGCAAAAAAAAAACGGATAACAAATCGTTTTTTCCAGTTTAATCTGTGTACTAATCGTTCATAAGTTTTTTCAAATCATACAAAAACGAATCAAAAAATAAACAAAACGACGGGTTTTTCCCAATATTTCTTTGCAGAGTCAAATATAAAAACATACAAATAAAAGAATGGCACATTCATTAAAAATCACTGACTACTTTATTATTGTGTTTATAGTCGTTTCATTCTTATTCTTCAAACAGGCAGAACCTGATTTCGGTATTCCCACCAAAGAAATGTTGACTTTTTTGTTTGTTTTCCTGGAAAGATATTATTAAAGTTCCTGTTGTTTTATTTAAACTTCCTGCTCGCACTAACAAACAGAAAATAGAACCCAAATCCACAAACAACATCTCGGTGCTACATCAGTGGCTCACAGCGTAGCTTCGAGAAACTCCAACGCGCTCCACACATTACTCACAACGTGAGAGCAGACACAGCGCCTAACCGCCCTGGCTCGCGGATGCATGTGAACGGTGGGTTTGCACGGGGCTTGCATCAGGGTGCCAATGGGAGGTGCTCAGCGTCTGAAGCAGGCTTCCTCATCGTCTGATCCTCTGCCCCCCGGGGGGGGGGGGGGGGGAAATCTCACACTGCTCTCTTCATTTGATTGCAGCCTCTCCCCAGCAGCTATAATCAGCGCTTCAGCACGACACCATGATGATCGATGGAAAACATATATAGGAGACCCACAGCTCTCAGAAGGAATAACAGCGGCGCAGCCCATATTGTGTGGGAGTGCGTGAGTGATATTAATGGTGTATTTGTGATCCCTGAAAAGAGTTCATGTGGTAAATTGTTTAGAAGAAATGGAGTCAAAAGAAGAGATACCTTTCATCTTAGGAGACATTACTGACTATTGCTGGCCATCAGTACAATAATTGTGAGAATGTGTTCCATTTCGCGATATCCCGCGGAGAAAAAAAAAAAAAAACAACAGGAAACCAGGGTTTTGTATTTCTTCAGCAATGACATGTCGAGTCTTGTTATTTTGAGAGCTGAGGGCGCTTTCCCATAGTAAACACCAGCTGCTTTTTTTTTTTTTTTTTTAATCCAGGGGTGGATTTTTTTTTTTCAAGAGGAAGGCAAGCCCCAAGCACACAGGCAAAATGTCAACATGAACAATTCCCATGCTCATTGTCACGGAATACACACCCCGTGCGTGCGTGCGTATTGTCAATTTCACAAGCAGAATTACAATGGCGAGGCTGCGATGGTGAGGCAACATGTCTTCACAGGGCGGGAAGTGTGAGGTAATGCCACAGATAACCACTGAGCTACAATAATCTGCCGCTATCCTCTGGATAATTGGCGCGTACCTATTCCAGAGCACTCTGCGCTCGGTGGAAGCGCGTCAACTGCATAATGTCAAATTTTACAGCTACATGTCGTTTAATTGCGTTCATACAATGTAACAAGAAAAAAACTAATCGGAAAAGACTTAGTCCATCCATTGGAAATGATCCCCCGTAGATTTATTCAGTTATACATTGGTTTTACATAGATTACCAATGGGATAATTTGAAAAATATTTGATTCTGGAAGTTAATAGTTTATATTGTGTTTTGCTTTTTCTACTTTCGAACCAACTAACTCTACGTACTATTTCACTTGATCGCCTCACTTCTACTCTACAGACTCCGTAGTAACGCAGTAACAAGGCCATGGTGGTATGGTTCACTCGCAACCATTACTTTAGTTTCACTGGTTAGGATTTCTTTGTAGACGACACCCCAAACAATTTGTTAATTTCTCACTAAACTACTTATTCTGTGTATCTGTGTTAACGTAGCATTGTCGATTTTAGATGGGTAGTTTTACTTTTACTTGAGTAGAATTGAATCAAAGTAAAAAATACTTTTACTCAATTACATTTTTTTACTACTTTTTCTACCTGTTTTTTTATGCTAGGCCCATATCAATAAACAAGTAGAAATTTGAAATAGAAAGTGCGAGTGTTATAGGTATTGCAATTTCAGGAACTAGCGCACCTACTAAATTAAAAAAAAAAAAAAAATTGTACATATATAGCCCGCCCTTCTCCGCAGGTGTCCACGTTGTAACATGGGATATTTACACAGAAAGTGGCTGTAAAAGGCTGGTTACACGTTAGCTCTTTCCTGCTTGGGCGCCCCGACCGTAGTTGGAATGCACAGGTGCGACTTAGTGATCTGCTCCAGAGCCGAAGCTAACATTAGCTCTGGGGCTAACTCCCATAAATATACATAAACAGAGTTTTAACAGCTCCTGTATAACCAACTCACCCTTCAACATGACAGGACTCAAACTGCTCTCAACTTTAGCTACAGTTTTCTCTCTCACAGCCATTCACAGACAGACATACGCTACTAGTATAACACACAGTAGGCTACCAGAAAAAGTCTTCGCCAGCGGTATGAACTTCGTTAGCCCGTAAAAATCCATAAATTAGCCAAATCATTGTTTAAGCAGCAGGGTTAAAAGTGTGAAATTACAGCACTAAACTATTCATCAATACGCTTCGTGTGGCGGTGGAGAGTAAAGCGAGTTCAGGCACACACGTAGGAAGATCAGGATTCACAGCACATTCAGTGAGTGACACGCTCTGCTGCCACAGGCAGAGTGAGGTAAGGCAGCTGCAGTTGAGTCGAGGGGCAAACGTACATCTTCCGTCAGCAATCTCACCATTTTGTCTATAGGTTTTCTTTGTTAGAAGACTTCCTCTTGCGTCACTGCTCCTGACAAAGTCTTAGCACCTGCTGACAGATCACGCCACGTGCTGGCCCTTTCCATTGACAGGTTGATGTGCAGTGTAGTGTTTCAACTTAGGTGTAACACCTTGACATAGCTGATGTTGACACGTTGTTTCACACCAACCGGCGGAGGAACGGCGGTGAAAGGCAAAGCTACATACTAACAAAGTTGTCGGTGTAGGTCATATTGGCAATTTTGCAGATAAGATTTATTAAATTGTTCGTGGGAAGTAGTATTATGTCTCAGCCCCCCAACCATGTTTTAGACTTACTGGCCAATTACTGAGTGAAAATTACATTCTGTACTTTAACGATGAATATTGATCCGTCGGTGTTGTGAGAACAAAAGTACAGAAACACAACATTTATATTTATCGTGTTTCATCAGAGGCGGTCTCTGGCCTCTGATTAATACATTCGGCTTTCGCAGTCTTCTTACGGCCATTAAAATAAATTCATTGCAACACCGACTATCAATGGATGTAATTATATTAACAAAGATGATAAATAAAAAAAAAAAAAAAAAAAACCAATTGTTAACAAGGTTATTCAACATCTCGCTTAAGCTTTCCTTCAGAAGCAACTTTACTTCAACCTAAATCATTTATTACGGTCAAATGATCAGATTAAAAACCGACATGACTCTGTGTGGCTTGTTCAATCTTATATTAAAGGAGAGGGGACTCCAATGACTCAAGAGCAGTAACTGTCACCGGGTGCATTAAAATAGTATTATGTCACTGCAGGGATGGTATGACTAGTGTACATTCAAATGAATATGTCTCTATAGTCTTATTCTTGTCCAATAAATATTGCCCAAAGTTTTACAATAAAAAAAAAATGGATCAGTGCAAGTATGTCGTTTTCACAACTCTGCTTTATATGGTGTTCGCAGTGAAACTCGGATCCACGTTTGGGTTCACACTGCAAACACAGTACTTCTCAAATAGTGGGGCGGGTCCCCCCGGGGGGGGGCGGGAAGGGACCGGGGGGGGGGGGGGGTGGGTGAGGGGCTTCCAATATGGCATACTGGACATAAGTGTACCACTGCTGTAATGCTTGAATGACGACAAGCCTCCAGTCACTAGGTGGCAGCAACTCGTACAGCGGTTTGTACAGATAAAAAATACACATGTTTTCAGGTTCCTAATGGTATTTCTATTCATGGGGGAGTGGGTCGGGGGGTCTGAAAGTGAACAAAACCGGTATCAAGTGTGCAGCGAATCCCGGACTAACAGTCTGTGTGAACGAAAACGTATTCGCTACGCCTTAACTACGCCTCACAGGACTGAGTCAAATATGCGGGAGTAGATGAGGGATTAATATGAGTACAGACGGTATTACTGTTTTAATGTGTGTTTAATGTGCGTTTTTTTAAAGCGAGTTCTGTTGAACTAATACCGTGCATGCAGTGTTTCCAGTCATACAGCCTTCAAACTTTGGTCTGCTTTCATTAGAAGTGCAGGTGAGAGAGTCTGATTCATGTTCAAGTCCTAGATGTTTTTTTTGGGCTCCAGCCCAAAGAAACAGAAGAATGTCTGTTCATCAATGGAAGAAAAGAAAGAGAAAAAAAAAACTTTTCATGCTTAACTGTCTTTTTCTTTACAGACAGCTGCCTCTGGAAGTCCATCTCAGGGAGCTCATTACTGCTGCCACAGCTGCTTCTCTTCTCCGGCGGGTGGACAAACTTACAGCGGAGTTCGGAAATGAGGAAAAGATGAAATCTGCTCGTACATGAATGAAGCTTGGTTTATGAATGTTTTTATATTAGGTTAAAAAAAAAAAATGACGTTCTTTATCGAAGGTACATTTACATTTCCCCCTCAGGATAATACCATGGTAATATTAAGTTGGGTATCTGTCTGAACATATCTCAGCTAAAAGCAGCCAAAATGGCATTACGTATTTTAATACAACGGATTCAAAGACACACAGAGGATGCTGTGATCACTGGTATATCTGCTTCTGACATGCTTAAAAAAAGAACTCTGGCTCGCAGATCAATGAGGCCAATAACCCAAAGCCCAAAGCAAAAAACAACCAACCTGTACAACCAAGATTAGTTTTACAGCCCAACACTCGGGACGTCCATATATCTTACTAATCTACGCTTTCTATAAAAAGTGGACAGATAAAAGCCCGTCATTAGTATGTGCCCCCATGTGTGCCTGGGGTGGAGGGTAGGGTACCTATGTGATCCCATCATGGAGCTTCTCCTCCACTCTATATGCTAATAAAATAAATTAAAAAATAAAAATAGGTAAGGGATTGTAGAGACCAAATGTGTCGGCAAGTAAGGTCCTGGTGGTAAGATGACACGGTTTGTGTCATGTCTCTTGAGATAAAATAAACACAAAGAGCAGCCCGAGTATTTAGCACATTTGAGGCGACAATTCCGAAGCTCTGAAATGACCAGATGTTTTCCGGTCCCCGATACGTTCCTACACCACCAGGAACTCCTGTCTTAGGAGACCTATCGATCACTCTTGCTTTGAGGGAGATGGTACCAAGTCTGGGGTTACTTTGTTGCCAACAGTCGTACGCCAGATTAGGGTTCTGAGAAGGATGTCTCTTTGATTCACCCGTGTCTTTAAAATACATTGACTCATCTGTTGGCTTTATTGGTATAAGGTTTTGAAATGAAGCTCGCATTGTCATCATGGCAATGTGATGCAATTGTTTCTCTTCATACTTGGAAGGAGGCAATACTTAAATTGGGACACAGTTAAACAGTGGCTGTCAATGAGCCAACTATCCAGCATTTCACCATGTCATCATCAGCCAGGGAATTTATAACACATTCAGCACAGTGAGGCTTATTCTTCTATTTTAAAAATGATTCTCCTTTTTTGTCAATCGATAGCTTCCAATTGTTTTTCCCATTTTTTTCTTTTAAATTTAAATAAAAAAATCAAAGGTAAATATACATAATAATATAAACTAAATAGTGGTTCCAAAGTGCAGCAGTTACCATGCCTTATACATTCGCCTTACATGCAGAAGGTAATGGGTTTGAGCCCCAAAGGAACTACATACTGAATGGCGCCTCCTATGGCAGCGTGTGTGGGTTGCAGGGACTATGTGATAGTATTTTCAATACAACTCCAAAACCTTTCAATGTGAAATCTCCTGTCTCTGTTGCATTAAAAATGTAGTTTGTATCAGAGTTTGTTATTTTCCTTTTTTGACAGCCAAAAAGCAAAGCAGGTCAGGGAATTGAGGAGCAACTTTTGTTTGTTGGCTCCAAGTGTGTGGGGTGTTTTTTTTTTCTTTTTTTTTTCCGGTTTTGTCTCAGAGTTCAAAAACATTAAAACACGGGTTAACCGTAGGTGTTCGTGTAAGTATGAATGGTTGATCCGCCTTGGGAGTGTCTGCTGTTAATCATCTGGGATCCTAGTGCATATGGTGTGCAGTCATTACAGTTAATTCACAATGGCTTTGGTATTCAGTTTTTGTGTGTGTGTGTGTGTTTTTATGGTTTTTGTGGCTATTAATTTTTGCTACATTACAAATTCTATGATTCTACATTAGGCAGACGGTCTAATGACAGCACCGCTGCCTGAGGAACAGATGGAGACGAAGAAATGTTCTTGTGTTAAGTTAATGACCAATAAAATGACAAAAGGTGCCTTGATAATTTTTACTGCCAGTTTTCTAACGAAGCACTCGTCAGAATAAAATTGAGTTCTTCTTTACCAAACGCCTGAGCACTAAGAAGTGTATGGACCATATAATAATAATAATAATAATAATAATAATAATAATAATAATAATAATTATTATTATTATTATTATTATTATTATTATTATTATTATTATTATTATTATTATTATTATTATGTGCTTATAATAATAACAGTAATAATTGTTATTATTATTATTATTATTGACCAGAACAATCAGAAAACATATTTTTATGTATGGGAGACATCATGACAGAGCTACATCATACTGTCAATAGTCCAACATTTGGCCGTGCAATAATACACAAAAATCAATTTGAACCTAATTTCGCATGAACGATATTTATCTGATACAAGATGTGCGTCGATATTCATGGTTGAAACGAATGCCACGGCGCGCACCGTGCTCAGAGAAGTGATTGCAGCGTCTCCTAATGTAGGCAGCGCAGTCGACACCCATTGTTGATGATTAACGGCGAGCATCTAGTAGTTACATGAAACGCCACAGCTGTGTCACTGCTTCTAATCACAATGTTTGCTCAAACGCAATTTTGCTCCCAGACTGATGAAACATTTAGAGACACATACGTGGGTACAACAGAGATTTATATATATATATATATATATATATATATATATATATACATATANATATATATACATATATATATATAAATCCTAAACCCATCACCGATACCCCAAAAACAATCACCACATTTTGCGACTTCGATACTGTTTCAAATCAGCTTCAAATTTCGAGCACATGATAAGATAAGATAAGAAGAGGATTTTCCAAACAATTTTTGATGTAGTTGCCATGGTAACACTTCAAAGCTCACGAGAGACTAGTTCAAACGACTGGTCAACAAATGTATGCCCGTTTAAGTTCGTTGAATCTTAAAAAAATTATTGACATTATGACATCATTCTCTCATAGAAGATTGCAATCTGTGCACCGCTTATTTCTGCAACAACGTTAAAATAGTCGCCGGGATATTTAGACACATCTTATCTTTACACGATAAAACATTTGGGGGCCACATCAGTAGCAAAGATCCCCTTGAAGGGCTGGTTAGAGATGGAAGATTGTGTCGACGTAACTACTCCACAACATATTGTTTTCACAATTGCTGTGTAATGAAAATCAATTTATCAAGTAATCAAGAAACTCAGCAACATGGACTTTTTAAGCTCCCACGGGCCACACAAAATGACTTCACGGGCCACATATGGCCCACGGGCCTTGAGTTTGACACATGGTGTAGAGCTTTAGTGGTAAAACTGAAAAAAAAAATTTAAAAGTATTTGAGGCAAATGTTTCTGAAGTGGCAAAAAAAAAAAAAAATCAATTTCCATCTGTGTCAAATGCTGGCAGCCATGTTAACAGTGAGAGCCTCGAGACAGTTCCCTCCACAGGGGTATCCTGGGGGTAATAGATTACAATAATCTCTGACTGTGAGTGGACCTCCTACTAAAATTCCACTTCTGTAGAGATGAACTCCAGTCTCTGAGCACTGAACAGTCCCATTATTTTTGGCAGTTTTGGTAAGGTTAATGAATGAACGCTCCGATCTACTGCTTTCCCGCTCACTGTCTTTCCCTCATTGATCTCGATGACTGGAGGAAAGGATTTCCATCAGGATTTGATCTCACTGCTAATTCTGCGCTCAATCTTTGATGCTGCCCAACAGCACGCGACGCGGATAATTACGTAGCGTTCACGTTAACCGCTAAACTCTAGCTGTCAGAAGTCCCATTATTTTTGGCAGTTTTGGTAAGGTTAATGAATGAACGCTCCGATCTACTGCTTTCCCGCTCACTGTCTTTCCCTCATTGATCTCGATGACTGGAGGAAAGGATTTCCATCAGGATTTGATCTCACTGCTAATTCTGCGCTCAATCTTTGATGCTGCCCAACAGCACGCGACGCGGATAATTACGTAGCGTTCACGTTAACCGCTAAACTCTAGCTGTCAGAGACGGACTAAAAAAAAAAAAAAAAAAAAGAAAAACATTTACCAGTTGACTACACATCATATCCTCAAACCAAACTATATTATCACTTCAATTCCATGCAAAATACTTATACTCTCTTACGGGTACCGATGATAGTAAAGAATCAACGTGATAAATACACTGGAATGCACAGAGATTAAAATCGCACAGTCACCAAAGGTGTGTAATTTTCCTGCTCACTAAGGTAAAAAAAAAACAAAAAAAAACTAGACTAATCTCAACAAATCCGGTCTTTAGAAAGGTCTAAGCAGCAAATGCAGTGGCTGATTAACAACCCCAGAGAGAGAGAGAGAGAGAGGGAGAGAGAGAGAGAGAGAGAGACAAGGCTTAATTTGACTGGTGTCTGCAGACTGCAGAGCCGCTGCCTGTTTGACTGGAGGATTTCTCTGGAAAATGTGGCTGAACTAACAGAGTCTGATGAAAAGCTTCCACTGCGGCTCTTAGCAAAACAGAACAATTCAAATACATATAACGCGACGGACGGAATAAATTGGCTCTTGTGTTGCACAATGTCAGCCACAAAGGATCTCACTGACACAAACACACATACACACACGCACACTCACACTCATTTATATGTATATATACATGTATGCATATAAGCTTACACGTGAATGTGGACAATTAAGTGCAGTGAGAATATCAGTGCTAGCAATCAGGCATAAAGTTGAGAAAAAACGCCAATCAGAGACACCCAAATACAAGGAGGTAATAAAAACATCAACAATCATATAATAGCTTCAGATATAAATAGACATCTGACGGGGACCAGGGAATTATAAGATGATTGACATTTCTTTGTTTTTTTTTTTTTTGTTTAAAAATAAAGAAATATTTCACTTTTATACATTTGGGCCATATATTGCATTGTCATCATTGGGCGTCCTGTCAGATTTATGTGTAGCATATTCGGATGTCACGGCTTCAAACGGGTCTATTTGAAGACGACTCACAGGGAAAGTAAATCTGTCAGACCACGCTGGAAACATTCGGAGAAGAGGTCTATGATTGGACGACTGTGGTCTGGTTACAGAAACCAGTTAGTTAATTGTAACCTCTGATTGATTGCGTTATCAGCGTTCCCCAACCTTTTTTTGGAGCAAGGACCGGTCGCCCCGTTATCAGCCGTTACTACGTTAATACCGTGCCATCATTGAAGGATCATTCAGTTTTCAGAATAAAACGTCTTTTAGACTTTATTCTGTTAGTATCAGAGTCTGAATGACCTGTTGTTTGGAAACATTGATTATTTTTGAATGAAAAAAATAGGGTTATTCTATGATTCTATTTATATGATGTAAATGAGTCAAACTGAAGTACATTTGTCCTACTACCAGATAATGGGGTCCCCAGATTGGGGTTGGGGATCCCTGACCTAGATAGCCAGACCAAATAATGGAAAAATAAGATGCTAAAAACAGCATTTTCAAAAAAAAAAAAAAACTAAAAAAAGAAAACTAAAAATAAGATCTGACTTAAATGATGTTAATATGGCCACCATGACACAAACACAGCTCTGTTGCTCAATGTATGACTTTAAGGAAATCATTTAAAAAATATATTTATTTTCTTATCTTATTTCTTATCTTCATTAAATAAAGATAAGGACATATTTACTTTATTTATTGTTTATTTGAATCTGATTTTTAGTTTATAAAAATCTTAATGGTTGGGGGGGTTCCATCCTTTTCCCTTCACCTGAGGGAAAGTTCACAGATAAGACTAACGGATTATTCTGATTAGCGGGGTTAAATGATAAAAAATATGACTCCATATGCTTTCAGTTAATCCATTGGACTCGTGTTTTTGACTTTTGAAGTGGATACCTACTGTGGAAATAGGAACGATAAAGGAGGAATCAGAGGAATTCTCAGTTGTTGTTAATATGAAATAAGCGCACAGAAATGTCCACCGCTAATTCTCTGCGACCTCTTTTTTTTTTTTCCGTTTGATGGAATTGTTTTTCATTTTCGTAGACTCCACTGAAGCACTTTAAACAGCGCCGGCACCTCGGCAATTCTCAACTGACTGACAAAGCCTTAAAGCAAGAACACATCTGTTCCTCTGTGTCTCACTGGAAATAAGGAAACGCATGTCAGACCAACAGAGTACAATTCCAGTCCCTCAAGTGTCATCCATCATTGAAGGGCAGAACACTAGTTAGGGAGAGGTTTTCGGTGGTCCTCTGTCCCCATCGCGCTGTGATGGAGGGACGACTCCGGGGGGGCCTTTCTCTGATACGGCTTGAGCAGCCTGACCAACTGAGGTTGAAGTGGATGTGGCCCCTGGCCAACGTCCCTGCCTAATGCACACCACTCTACCTGTTCATCCAATCACATCTGGGGTTAGACTGGGTGAGACCCACTGAGAGCAACACAGCTTCAACACCACCAACCACCATTCTATTTCTGCCTCCATTAAAGTTTCAACTCAACACCTCCCGGACCTGAGAGTGGACACTCTCACACAGCCGCTAGTGACACCGGGCTAATTAAGGCATTTTTCCTCCCGAAGTCTAATAAACTTGCACTTTCAAGCCAGACTTTCAAAACATTAACCACCGCTAAACCTGCTGCCTCAGCGAAGTGTCGCCCCGAACTCTGCAATGTGTGAGCAATGGCAGCACACTACCAACTTTTAAAAAAAAAAAAATTTTTGTTTAGTTTTATTCTTTATATTTATAGGCATCCGCTGGCTCAATAAACATTTTACAGGGTAAGTGCTAAGACTAAAAGTATTAGAATTAAAAACATTGCTTCCATGTAGGTGTTTTTCAGTTCACATCTCTGAAGTTTTTAGTTTCTATTTTACATTATCTGACGGTAGCTTTTTTTTATTATCTTCCTCTATACCAGGGATTCCCAACCACCGGTCCGGGGACTGGTGCCAGTCCATAGTTAATTTAGTAGCGGGCCGTAGTGGGAAACAGTGAAAAAATGTACTTCAGTTTTATTAATTTACTTCATTCATATCCCTTTACTTTTTTCATTCAAAGATAATCTGTCAATATTTCCAAACAACAGGTCATTCAGACTCTGATAACAACAGAATAACGTCTAGAAGACGTTTTATCTTGAAAATTTAATGATCCTTCAACGATGGCACTCCTGATACCGACTGGTTCTTGGTACAAAAAATGTTGGGACCTTTGGGGGAAGGTTGTTATATGTATGTATATGTATATATATGTACATGTATATGACAAAAAAGTCAATGCATATGTATACAATATCCCTTCAAGGACTCCGTGGCAATCTCACAATGAACAGTCTGAGCTGTGCTGCCATGTCTGGTCTCCCATAATGCTCTCTTTAAAGGATCTGCCCGTCTGCAGTCCTTGAGAAGTGTGTGGGCAAAGTTTAGAATGGCTGTCTGGTGACTAGACACGCTCTCGTATTTAGATCGGTCTCTGACAAATCTCCACACACAGCAAAAACACAATACGTCCTCAGTTCCATTTTGGCCACAGCTACAGTGTCTTCCTGGATAAAAGCAATGTTTATGTGTCGTTATAGTATGTCATAGGTGTCAAACATACGGCCCGCGGGCCAAACCTGGCCTGTCAGGGGGTTCAATCCGGCCCACATGGTGAATGTTAAAGTAAAAAAAATATGCAGAAACCCTTCATGTTAAAGGACCTGTACTTATTTGCATGAAAACAAAGGGGGAAAAAATGTACTTATTTAGTTATTTATAGGTAATTATGTTATGACTGTAGTGGTCCGGCCCACCTGACATCTAATTAGGCTGTAGGTTTGACACTCCTGTCATGTGTAATGACTGTTACTGTCTAATTCAGGTTAAGTTAATACTTTTGTTTTTCCACTCTTAAATGTTTTCAATGGAGATTTTTTGCTAAAAAATAAACTAAAAATATGAATCATGGGATGAGGGTCGATTGTGGGTGTGACAACACCTAGCAGGAAATAAAACTGCCCCTCCATGGTTCAAAGTAATGATGGGCAATACCAGAATTTTTTTGGCATTTCCTTTCAATACTGATACCAAAACTGATACTTTGTATGAATTTTGAACCAAATAAAACACACATAAACTAAAAATATGAATCATGGGATGTGGGTCGATTGTGGGTGTGACAAGCAAGAAATAATATTGCCCATCGCACGGCTCTGTCCCTTTCAATACTGATACCAAAACTGAGACTTTTTGAGTTTTTTTACAAAATAAAACACATTAAAAATACTTTAATATGTATTTTATAACAAATTAGCCATAACTAATTTCATTATTTTATTTTCACGCAATGTAACATAAATAAACTAATTGCTACCATTAAGGGACAAAAACATCCAGTAGACTTGATCACATGGAGTCATGGAGTCATGTGACTTAAATGGATCAGTTCTTATTGACTTTACTTTAGTGTTACATCACAATACCCTGTCTGTAGTAAGTTACCCCAAAAATGTGGAAGTGACGCATGCTCTTTTTTCCATGTATTATTGGTTTCAATAATGTATAAACCTAATCGATACTCGTGTGAGTATTGATATATATCGACACCGTGGAATCGATACTCCCATCACTACTCCGCAGTGGCTGTCAAATGTAGTTTGTTTTGCTCAAAAGTACAAAAAGGTCAGGGGATATAATTGAGTTGCATTGACAACCGGCTGGGAAAAAAAATCATCCTTAAATCAACACACACAGTTTGGTCCAGGGGAACGTCGACAAACACAGGAGAGCGAGGTCCAAAAATCTGACGCCTCAAGCTATGCATCGGTGATTTCAACAAATCCTATTTGTCACACCTAATTTAGCAGGTTTAAGCAATAATATTAATTAATAATAATAAAAAAAAACCTACACATCCTAAGGCAAAGTCTTACAGTGCAGGCAGGGCCACATCGGGTCCTAAAATTTGACAGGGAGCCCGGGTCAGAAGCAGATAGATGGCGCGTTTTTTTGTGCTAACTAAATGAAAGATAAATTAGACTAAAATGCTAAAATGTTTTATTTTTGTGCTAACTAAATGAAAGATAAACGAGGCTGAAATGCTAAAATGTTTGTTTTTTTTAGCCTTTTCTACGCCATCTGTTGGGAAAACGTGGACATTGCAGGAAAAAGGCAACCACATAATGATAATATAAGTTAGGAACAGGTTCCATAGGCTAGCGGTTAGCACGTCTGCCTCGGAAGCCAGAGGATTCCCGGAGAAACCACATGCCTGATTGTTAACCTTGCTCTTGTAAATCGATTTGGACATACATTCATGTAATATAAATGTAAATTAATAACATCATTTGGACAAGTTCGACAGGCCATATTGAAAATCCAATGGGCCACTTCCGGCCCCCGGGCCATAGTTTACCCATGCCTGGCCTAGAGAAAGATGTAGAATACTTAATTAGTTTCTTGGTTAAAAATAGCCCGCAGAGCAAGGTTATTAGGAGCCAAAGGCCATCGAGGTAAATAATGGGAAGGGGTGTTAGGAGATGAAGATAAAGCAAGAGTAAAGACGTTAGATTAATGACTCTGAATATGGGGCTGGTAAAGACAGAGGTGACAGAGGGAAAGAAAGCAGCTATTTTGTGGTTGTGTTTCAGGATATCAAATGAAAAGGAAGCAAGTCCAGGTCCAGGGTCATGAGGAGAGTTGGCTTCAAAATGTTATTCCATATTGGGGATGAGTTTTGAGACAGAATCAAGAGCTGGAATCTGGAAGGAGAGGGTATGTAGTTTGACAGAGGAGTGGAAGAGAATTGATAAAGGAGGAGATTTAAGGAGGGTGAAGAGTGGGAAAGCAGTTGTTCCACATGATATTCCTGTCGAGATATGGAAAAAAAAATCTAGGAGCAGTTGGTTTTTGGAGCAGACTGTGTGACACGGGTTTAAAGCAGATCAGCCAAACAATGTACTCCAGATACAAACGAACTGATGAAGCCCAACTAATGAGAGCAGCTCAGCTCAGTAAACAGCAGCTTGAGCCCATACCTTGACACTGCAACAGTGATGCAAATTTTTTTTGCTTTAAGAGCGCTGCATAATACAAAACATCAGAAGTAGCTGTGAAATCTTCAAAAATAATATAGTACCGTAGCAAGTTTAGTACAGAGTTCTTTTTCCTTCCTCAACATTCAGAATCAGAAAAACTATTACCAACCTGTTGGAATCCTGTTGGTGTAAATCATGTGTCAAACTCAAGGCCCGCAGGCCAAATGGGGCCCAGCCAAGTCATTGTGTGTGATCCATATTGCTGAGTTTCTTTACCTGGTAAATTCTTCTTTTTTTTATTACACAGAGCAATGTACAATATTTGTTTTGAGGGTTTATTCCGTCTAATGTTTGAAGTAAGTCATTTTACCAAGTGGACGTCAACGTAGTAGTAGTAGTCCTCATCTCCAGAGATAATTGGAATGTTTTGTACCAAGGACCTATTCGTCAGTATCAGCCTTCACTGTGGACCGTTAATACCACGCCGTAGTTGAAGGATCATTTTACATCTTTCAGACTTTATTCTGTCAGTATCAGAGTCTGAATGACCTGTTGTTTGGAAATATTGACGGATTATCTTTGAATGAAAATAGTAAAAGGATACGACTGGATTCTTTTTGAATGAAGTAAATCAGTAAAACTGAAGTACATTTGTTCACTGTTTCCCACTGCGGCACGGTACCAAATGGCATACGGACCAGTACTGGTCCCTGCACCAGGGGTTGGACCCCTACCTTAGACAGACTGAAGCTGACAATCCCTTTGCATGTTTCTTCAAATTAATATTAGACTAAATATGTAGATGTTCTTCAAGTTCTTCAAGTATATACAAATTAAAAATGACAATGACAGTATGATCAGTTGTTGGATGGTGGAATTACTGGATATACTGTGTGCAACGTTTTGCCCAGGTTTTACATTCAACAACAATTGGATTCAACTTTAGAAAATTCACTAACGTGATTACATTTTTATCTTAATATACATATATAGCCATTGTTTTTCAATATGAGGCTTTGACAGAATGTTATTTCTTTATGATTATTATTATAAAATAATATATATATATATACATACATATATAAATATATATGTATATATGTGTGTGATCCTGTAACTAAAATGAAATTGGAATTTCTAGACTGAATTTAATTGATAACAACTGAATTACACTGGCAGGTCCGGTTTTTAATACAGAAAAAAAAAGAGACGGATGGGCAGCTGGGACAAAGTAGCCTCACACTATTCCAACGGCGGAGGATACATCACACATGACAGCAACCAGATATACAATATAAGCAGCTTTTGTTCCGTCTGAGGCAATCAATTTAGCGAGAATTACCGAGCTGAGTGATAATGATGAGAGTCTATTAAAGTAAAATAGCACAGCAATCAAAATGATTTAGAGACTTTGGGTGTGGCGTAACACCCTCCCATATCAACACACACACACACACACACACGCACGCACGTACGGATACTCTTTTCCGGACGCTGAACTATCTTACTCTCAATTACTCACTATGAATTGCTTAAGCATATAAAACAGATTCTAACCTGCAAAAATATGCACGCCTGAACACACGCGCTGCACTCGACGAAACGGTACGGATGAGAAAAAAAAAAACCCTGCGGTTAAGTGATGTTCATGCTGTATTTGTGATCATGAGTGTGAGGAATTCACTCGGGGGAAAGGAAATGAAGTGAAAATTTGCCCCAAAGACAGGGAACAAAGCAGCTGCTCAGGCGTACGACAAGCTCTGGAAATTAATTGCTGCACATCAGGCGATGTACAACCTGATATAGCTCCAGTTTTTAATTGTGAAATCGCTCTATATTGTCCTATATAACTATATCGATCCGGTTATTCGAGGAGACTGTTATAAACTGAAAGGCTATTTTTTTTAAATCACCTTAAAATAAATTAAAATTAATATTTATAAAAATGTAGTACAGCGGAACCTCGAAATACAAGCGCCTCGACATACGAGTATCCCGAGATACGAGCAAGCCTTGGACCAAATTTTTGATTTGAGATACGAGTAAAGATTTGAGATACGAGCGCGCTTAGAGATGCCAACGCTAGGTGGCCGAGCACTCGTTCACGTCACGTTTTTGTCGACTACCGTACGCATCTCCTGCGAGTCTTCCGTATCGTGTTTGCGTTATCAACATGATTTTCTCCCTATTTTGTGCATTATTCTTCATAATAGTGATGAGTCCTAAGAGAGTGAGTGGTAAGGATGGTAGTGAGAAGAAGAAACGCACGATGACCATGGAAATAAAGGATGAAAATGTCGATAAATATGAGCGTGGTGCCCGCTAAAGAAAAAAAGCAAAAAAATAGAAAAGTAAAAAGTAAGCTAAGTTAAGTTAATTCTACATTTATACAAGTTACGTAGTGTATGTTTAAGGTACTCTACGGAATCAAGTGTCTACGTACGGGCCGACTCTCTTCCCTCCCTCCCTCCTCCTCCTCACGTGCCGCCATTAGCCGCTACTGTATCGTCTGTCTCGAAGGTAAAAACACAAAATTAAAACCACATTTTGTTTTATATCACAGGAATCCTTATATACTATATATTTTTTGTGTGTGTATGTCTCTATAGCAATTAAACACGTTTGTGTCCATTGTTATTAGCACTAATAAGGGAAGGTCAGAACCGATTAATAAATAAATAAATTTCATGTTATTTCTTATGGGGAAAAAAATGATTCGAGATACGAGCTCGGTCCTGGAACGGATTATGCTCGTATTGTATCTCGAGGTTCCACTGTATTGCAAATATGTGGCATATTATTTTAAGCCTAACTACCTAGCATGACTAGTAACATGTAGGGTAATAATCGAATCCCCTTATGAGAATTAAAAACAAAAACTTACGTAAATAAATAAATAAAAAATTCCCCTTATGAGAATTAAAAACAAAAACGTACGTAAATAAATAAAAAAAACGCATAAATATAGCAGCTAATTTTAAAAGTTTGTTTTCGTCCCCCAAAACAAATTTTAATTGGACTTTTGTGAGCACTACAGTGACGATATATTCCCTGAATTATCTGTGAATTGCTCTCACCTTCCCTCCCCTCTTTCCTTTCCTGGGCCATGATTCTGAAATCGTTTATTTTCTCTACGGGTTTTGTGTGAGGACCAAGTGGTTTACGGTGTTCTTTGCTCCCTAACAAGGAGGGCTGACATTCATTAAACATTAATTCTGCCTTATGGGACCCACCTAAGACTCTCGGAGCAAACGGAAAAACCAAAAAACTAACAGTATGCTAGTCATCACACGCCACTATAGGCCCCTTGATGTAAATATGGACACAGAGCCTTAGAAAGCCCAATTAAACACAAACGCATGTCGGTATCTGCCGGACGGAGAGATGCAAAGGCTGACAGTCTGCACTTCATATATTTCGTTTTTATATAAGCTCAGTGAAGCGAAACATCGTGCTTACCAACTGGTAGTTTGCCTGTCAGTCATATTTACTGCGGTGAATAAAGCCCGACACCGGTCCATGCTGTCGCTCTGTCAGTCAAATACCTCAAAATAGGACTTCACATCACTGTCCAGGAGGAGCTGGGCAGGAATTTCTTCTTTTTTTTTTTTTGTATGAATTACTTTTTCCAAACCCAATACTGTTTTTGTATTGTATAGCTGGCAGTTTTGGAAAAAAGCCCCGCTCACATCTGCTAACCATAAAGGTCACTGTCTGTTGTGTTTTGAAGATAAAAACAAAACAATACCATATACACTTATAAATATACAGTACATTTAGGAGCCTTCAAAACTCAAAGGAGTCCATTCTTTGTGTTGAAGAAGTTCATAAATAGGCCAAGTGGCTTGGTTTAATAATAATAATAATAATAATAATAATTATTATTATTATTATTATTATAAAAAGAACAACAACACAACAATGATAATAGTCCCTTGTCCCACAATGAAGTATTTGCACTGACACAGGCTGCCACAGGAGGCGCCATTAATCATATGTGGTTCCTCTGGGAATAGCTGTTCACTTCGCAGGAGTTACGTATAACTTCATTAATCCACCTCTCTGACAGAGATTTAAAACATGTTACATTTCTCTCTATGTCTGCTCATGTAAGTGCTACAGCCCTACTCCAGATGTTTTCATTGGTTGAAACGCATGATGACGCCTTCCCGAGTCAATAATGTTAACTACGTAAACCCTTCTGTGACCCGATTCTTGTTCTCGCGTAGCCTGCAGAGAAAGGACGTACAAATATAATAATAAACAACCTGGGCTAATGCCCCAAAAACCTGACTGTCAGCGTTAAATGATTCACGTCAACTCCTTACACGTGTTTATTGATATGTCCTGTCAATGTGAATTGAGTTATCACTGCAGTCAAACTCACAGCATCGAGTGGAGTGACTCAATCCCTTAATTGTGCATTGAATTTGTTTTTCTCTTTCTTTTCCACACAAATCCAGCCAAAAGCCTTACAGGCTAATTTTCGCTAAATACGCAAACATGCTACAAGTGCACAATACCTCCAAGGCTATTATGGACTATATACTTGACCGTCATTTGGATTGTTGCAATATCAACAAAGAGATATATTTGCGTCGGGTCAACATGCCACTCCTCCTTTGACCCTGATTTTTCTGTATGAATATTCAGAACCAGTGAGAACAAATCTTTTAGAATATTACTAATTATGGATGCATTTTCCCGACTATTATCACTCAAACTACACGGCCGAAACAGGAAGTTATTATATATGATATATGATAAAGATCATTACTTGGATGCGGGAATAAAGCAGCGCACACGAGGAATGATGCAGGCTGCGATGGACGCGGAGAACCTGCTTGGAAACGGAGTAACGGAGTAGCTCTAACAAGTTAACGTATATGGTTATGTGGTTTAATATACACACATACATACACATATATATATACATACTGTATATATGTGTGTATATATATATATATAAAGATATATATACATACTGTATATGTGTATATATATGTATATATATATATATCTATATATATATACCTTGTTATACCTTATTTTCAATTAAACAGGGTGCAGTAAAGGAAACACCTCCATGTACAGTATAACACTGTGCTACAAGGCTGTTAATGAATTATGTTTAACAGCAAATGCAGTAAAAATTGCTGGCAGTTGCACAGCAGCCAGTTTGTTAGCCATGAATATTTTCTCCTCCTTGGATTGATGGCTCCTCCACACCTAAGCTGCAGCACAACACAGAACCGACTGGAGGGGGGGGGGGGGAGAAATGCCTAATGCAAAGCCAGCGTTCTCAACACAGATGTTTTGGTTCAGATTAATTTGTTGGGCTTTTTAATTAGCAGCCATTCGGGAGTGGGGTCATTAAGGAAGTCTGAAGGAGTACCTGCTGATGAATCCTTCCCTTATATCACCCGAACGCTCACACAGCTAGACACATGTCCACACACAGCACCTAGCCAGGTGCAGATTCGCTTAAACCCTTACTGGAAAAAAAAACATTTTAAAATCTCCATCAGCAAACACAGCAGGTCAATTCCACGGATTCACTGAGACGTGATTACCCAAAAAGCCTCGGAACAAATCTTCCGGAAATGTTACCATCAGCAGTGATCACACACAATGGGTTTCCAAAAAGCACAATTACATTCTGCTGTATGTTTATAGAGAAACCAACACAATGGAAAATGTACCGTTTTCAAGGTGTTCTGTCTCTCCGATGCTGCCGTCCGGAGTGGTCCTCTCGTAGTGGTCTTCGGGCAGGGTCAAAGGTCCGATGCGAGGACCGGACGACGACTTACTGCTGGGGGTCTCGGATTCCTCCAAGCCACTGTCGTAGTAACTGTGCTGAGAGGCATCCTGCAAGTCCTGGACGGGGTTGGTGGTGGAGAAGGTCACTCGCCGATGGGGATGCTGGAAAACAAAAGTGGACGACAAACGTTTAGCTGCAAAGTTGGAGTAAACAACTCCTGACGTCTTTGTTTTATGTTATTTCCCCTTTTTCTGAATACTATCATCACTACATATCACATTTGGCATACTGTTTTCTTTACTCAAAATTAATCTGTCAAAGTGGGTTTTTTTTTTTTTAATACTGAACTCATTATTTATAGTATAAAATGTGGAGATGATTATTTTTTGATATGGCTTATCACGTCCATGAAGGAAATGACACACATTATATCTTGACAACACCAGCAGCAATATTTTCATTTTCATTTTCTCATTCGTCCTCTGAATTGGTTTATTTGAGGAGATGTGAAAAGCTCTCAGTAATGGGACCAAAAAAAAAAAAAAAAAACACGTTACAGACATGTTAGCAAGCAACGATTAAACACGTTTTTAATTCTAATAAATAATGAAGAAATAAAAAAGTACCAAGGACCGGTCGGCCGGTATCAGGCGTTACTGCGGGCCGGTAATACCGTACCATCGTTGAAGGATCATGAGTCTGAATGACATATTGTTTTGAAACATTGACATGTTATCTTTAAATGAAAACAGTAAAGGGATAGGACCAAATTCTTTTTGAATTAAGTAAATTAAGTAAATAAGTAAAGCTGGAGTACATTTTTTCCACTGTGTACCACTGGGGCCTGGTACTAAATGATCTATGTTGTACCACTGGGGCCTGGTACTAAATGACCTATGTACCAGCACCAGTCCCCGAACCGGGGGTTGGGGAACCCTGTTTTACACTGCTGCTATTCTTAACTTTAGTCGAACAAAATTTAATTTCTCAATCTGCTGGTGCCAAATTAAAGCCAGATACAATCATTAATACTAAACATTGAGCCTTTTCCATTTCATAATTTCAGAAATGTATCATTCCACAGCCTTAAATTTCTAAAAATTAAAAAAAAAATAAAAAATTCTACACATAAGAAGACCTTAATAATGGTACAAAAAAGTATATATACATAGTTAAACTGTGCCAAGAAGAAAAAATGTCATTCATCAGACTATGTTAGTTTGTATTTCTAAGACCAAATCAATACAATAATTACTAGAAATATTAATGAAATCTCGTTTTTTTTTTCCTGGCGTGAAGATCACGCGTGAGATCACATCCTTATCAAATTAAATGGCTTGTCAATACCGTAAGAACACCATTAAATTTTTCCCTTCAAAATATCGGCTTACTAATGTCCACTTACCAACGATCCACAACAGAAAGACGACTCTTTGCAGTGCTCAGCTGCACTCTCCTGTCCCGACGCCCACACATGAGCATCTCTTGTGAAAGTTAGGTAAGCACTGATGCAGCAGAACGGGCCCGGTTCTGCTGCATGAGCCAACCCTGATCAATGCAGTCTGTGCTTTCTCACACTCGACCACTTTTCTGCCAAACAAATCAACCGCTTGCCAAAAATCATCACACTGAAGCCGTCAGCCTTTCAGAACATTCACGTACGACGCAAAGAGCAGGTTGTCTCAACCTGCCTGGATAATCTACAGATGAATGTAGAATCTAAGGATGTAAGTGCTGTCAAGCTACCAGGTGCACTCCTAAAATCAGTAGTAGGCATCGATAAAATTCTCAGAAGCCTCTTATCTAGCGATTTGCTCGGTAGTTTTCTCACTGCACTGATGCGTTATGTTGATTTGACTGCAGTTGGCTAAACAAATATACAACACGTGGATATAGGAAAGATGCACATTACTTGAAAGTAGGGACGTTAGATATCAACTTTTAGCCAATATCTGATAGGCCAATATTGTCCAAACACTTTATTTCCCATTCCGATATCAACCAATACTGATATATGGAGCTGTTTCCCCCCCAAAACTGCGTTAAATATCTAAAAAAAAAAGTGATTCAAGGCATTGCGTTATTGGGTCTTCATTATAGCGACAAAAACAGATTACATAATGATGCTAATATCGAGGCAATAATGTTGGTCGGCCGATATTATTATTATCCCTAGTTGAAAGTACTTGAACAAGAGAATATGTCTGACAGATACTCAATGAGGAACTGCAGGAAATGAGTGAACAGGAAGTGGGGCCAGAGAGTGAAATGAGACCTGGTCATGAAGACATAGCTGTCAAGCATGTCTTTACAAAGAAGCAAAAGGATTTTTGAAACAAGCTGTTCGACAAAATTCTGCAGAGTGACGGGATGAGTGATGAATGGGGATTTTACAAGGTTGATGTGTGGGGTAAAATATATCATTTTGTCTCAAAGCTACAGCAAGAGGCTCGGTTCGCGACAGTTTGATTGAAGGAACTACAGAAGAAAAGTAAGATCTTCCTTATGAATTCTGGTGATGATTTTCAAAACAATTCAGAGGGAGCTGCAGTGTGTGTCAGCGGATCCTGCAAAAAGCATACGATAATGGTGATGTCGTGTAAGGAAGTGTTTTGCGGCAGAGAAGTATGTGAGCACGGTGCAGGGCACATAAGAAGCGCGGCATTAGTAGGTGGGTAGTTGAAGCAATGAGTAGGTCAATTTAGGTCAGCAATTACTAGGGATGAACAGATTGGTCCGATATTGGTCAGAATTTCACGATCGAACATCGTACGGTCCGATACTGGAGCCCAAATGCTCAACCTAACCTTTGTACAACATGCCATAAACAGGGACATCACCTGAAAAAAATGTAGAGTTAATATTTTAATTTATTTATTAGCAGTATCCTCAAAACTTTGGCACGTTTCAGTGTCATGTCTACAACATGGTAAAACTCCTTAGTGTAAAATTCCATAACAAATACCATTAAATCAAGAGTTGTACCATTTTACCGTTATCTATATAAGTTAGCAGTACTGCATCAGAGAAGAAATAACGCTAGCAGGTTTGTTAGCCAGTTTATTACACTAGCCTGTTGTGTACAGAATTAAGTTAAAAAACATAGAAAGTCATTGATGTAACACATTTTGGCGTTCCATTTTAATATCCAAGGTAAGCTCGAGTGTAGTAATTAAAGACACTTCCCTCCTCATCCACTCATTAAATACTCATCTAGACCTGATTGTCATATTTAATGTGCTTCTCAGTTACTTAATAGGGACACCTGAAACAAGTTAATTAGCTAGTACTGACTGAAAAGTACAGAGAACTGAATATGTGTTCATGAATGATCTGACGGTGTACTATATACCCTAATGAGAAACAGTAGTCATAGACAACGGAAAAGTGGGAATTAAGAAGATGTGACACGTGGGACAATCGTCTCCTCAGTTTAAAATTAAAATTTGTTGAAGAAAAAAAAAAAAAAATTCTACTGAAAAACAGACTTGAGGCTGTTTTCCTAAGCCAAAAATTCTACTGAAAAACAGACTTGAGGCTGCTGTCTTAAACCAAACCTTTAGAAGCCAAACACATTTTCACCAAGGTTAACCTCTCCCTCCTAGGGAGTTACTGTATCTCCGCATCTCCACAGACTTGAGTCCTAGGGTTGTACGTGATTTATCTATAGACAAGTCAAACACTCAAGTCATGCGTGAGCATGGGCGTAATTTTATTCTGATTACAGGCGGTCTACCATTACTACTAATGACACAGTTATGTCCTTAGCAATTAAATGCAGCTAAAAAGTTTCACATGGTCACGTGTAAATGGGAACGTATGTTAATGTGGTTTTATAAAGTGGGAAGTGCTATTTCCTAATGCATTAATGACTTGGGTAGATGCATGAACTGCAGTTCACTTCAGAATTAGCATAAACCCGCTGCTATGAATTGTAGTTACAGGAAAAAGCTAATTTACAATATGAAAATTCATGAGATTATAATTTAAAAAAAATATATAAAATAAAGCTTTGGTTAAGACACTAGGTTTGTCTGATTTCCATTTAGGAAAAAAAAATCATTTACAATCTGAAAAGTCATTAAATTTTAATTTAACTTTTTTTTTTCTAAAGCTTTGGTAAATTGAAACTACACTAGGTTTGTCTGTTTTATGTAAAAAAAATAATTAGGCGAGTGCTGCTAGTTCATGAACAATTACAAAAAAAAAAACATGTATATTAATATAATAAGTATGTTCAATGAGTTTGAGTTTGTATATATATACATATATATATATACACAGTACATATATATGGCCTAATTAGATGTCAACATTACCTATAAATAACAATAACTCCATGTTTTTCTCCTTTGTTTTTATGCAAAGAAGTACAATTACGTTAGATAATTCTTCATATTTAATGAAATACACATATTCTAATCAGATCGTGAAAATTTAAAATCCATCCAGCAGACCTGATTGAACCCCCTAGCGGACCTGTTTTGGGCCGCAGGGCCGTACGTTTGACAACCCTGCTTTAGCCTGAACGTTTTAATAGCAGCTCCCAGGTCAAAAAAGTGTGGACACGGCCGATGCAGTCTTTTGATGCAGTTAGTTTTGAGGACGATGTGTCGGAGAACAGTCCTTGGTTAATTAACAGGCTACTTTTGTAGTGTAAAAACGTTCAAAAGAGGTGGACTTCCTCGCCCTCTAATCCTTTAATTGAGTTCTTCAAGTCGGGGAAGAAATATAGGGCCAAACATTAGCTGCAATGAGGTGGACTGATGACGGAGCCAAGACCTTTAGTGATCGGAAATGACTTGTAAGTTGTCGTATTAAATTCATAGATAAAATGTTTAACTAAAAACAGCTGGTAGCATGTTAAAATTCTATGTAAATAGTCAGTGACTCCTATTAGCATAGGAAATATAATTACCCCGGTTATGAAGAGAGAAGAATCACTACAATTATGTAATGTTTGTAAAGCTCTATGTAACTCTGAATTATTATTAGAACTAATTATTTACATGTCAGAGTAAATATTTATATTTTTAGTTTCTGATATCTCTGTTGCTTTTTAAGTAAAAAAAACAGTGCTAAATTTTAATTAATTTTTTAAAAATATCACCATAAAATGGCTGCAATATAAAAGGCTGGAAGTCAGTCCTGCACTCAGCCAGCAGCTGTCATTTTGTGTGTAAAAGGCTGGAAGTCAGTCCTGCACTCCAGCAGCCAGCAGCTGTCATTTTGTGTCTGTGGTGGCGTAAAATATAAAAGTAATTTACGCAATACATGACATGAATTGTTATTGTTGATAGCTACACTGAAAAAAGCAATTATTGGAATGTATGACAGCTTTGCACCAAGTTATTGTCTTCAAAATAGAAAGAAATATAGAAATAGAAATAGAAAGATCTTAGTACAGATGTTGTCGTACTATAAATCAAATCTATTCTGAACGACAGTCTTCTTTAAAGTCCGTTCATGAAACCAAGGAATAATGCATTTTCATGGAGCGGGAATAAAAATTAATGAAAAGGAAATCCCGGGGGAAATCACATTAGAGATACCATCTTGGCGATTGTGAAGAATAGTTGTTGACATTGTTTATTTGAACTGCTGATTCCAGATGGGACAGCATTTCCTGTTGTTCAGAGCTTCTTTTTTTTTTTTTCTATACAGTGCACAGTTCCTGGTCCATTGTAAATAGCCCGGAGCTACCTAACACCACTGTGCTGTCAGGATCCCTGAGGCCAAGCCGCATCAATGCCAGACAGTAAAATGAGGTTGCTGGTATTTATGCAGATGGAAAAAGGTTTCTCCTGCGCTCTGCTGGTTCCTGAGCAAGCTCCTATAGAGGTAGTATTAGTATGATCTTTATGCTTTTAGATTTAAGATAAAAAATATATACATATATATAGACATACATATATAAATATACAGACATATATATATACATATATACATAAATATATACATATAAATATATATGTAATTATACATTATACATGTAATGATATATGTAATTATACTTATAAGTCAAATAACCATATAATAAATACACATTGTTCGCCTGACGGTAATAGCAAGGGTTCAAAAAACATAGGATTGCCACACTATAATTTGTGATACAAATATTTTTGTTTGGAGTCGCTATCACCAACACGTGTCAGTTTGAGTTTCAACAATGCAATGAACTGGAAGGGAGTGATATGTGAGTGGTCCAGAAGTGTTGGAAATGGTGTGAAGTAGGTGAAAGCTCAACCCAAACAGTGAGGACAACAAAGAGGAAAATATTTTCCAGCCAGTTTTTCTTTCCTCTCATTAACAGCGGGCTGTTTCAAACCAATGTGAAATCTGAAGTACAAGTTTTTGAACGGAATGTCGGCCATTTTATCAACTGGTATCGGGAACTGGTATTATAATTCTACTGTTTGCTAAAATAGAACTTTACTTTACATTGTTCTTTATAACTTTCTAACCCCGCAAATTCAAATCCTATTGAGAACCTGATAACAAGTACAGTATATTTTTCATCTGTACAAACCACTGTATGAGTTACTGCCACCTAGTGACTGGAGGCTTGTTATCATTCAATCATTACACCAGTGGTACACTTATGTCCAGCGTGCTGTATTCCATTTGAAGCTCCTCACGCCTCGCCCCCACCGACACCTCATCGCGCCCCGCAGGGGGGGGCCCGCCCCGCTATTTGAGAAATACTGCTCTAAGGACACAGACTGTTTGTGCTAAACCCTGAAAACATTCTGCAGCCATATCCTTTCCGGAGGGGTCTATAGAAGAACGCAAACACAAGCTGCATTTCATTTGATTTAATATGAAGGATTTCACGTTTGGAGAGTCAAACCGTTTTATTACTCCCAGTCCTGAACTTTTAAAAGAGCAGCTATCCTGTGTGGGGCCTAATTGTCAATCGAGAGATGGGGTATATCATGTGTATACCGAAGCCAGTTCCTTTTGAATCACACTTATGTGTCTCTCAGATATTACGAAATGGGTTTTCGGCCCATGTTAAAGGAAACGGCTGATGTCTCGGCGCACTTGTGATATGAAAAATTCAATTTAAAAGGATGAGAGAAAGAATGGAGCATGGCCTATTTTCATTCCACACGAAGAAATATAAGAATGCTGGTTTATTGTGTGGAGGAAATGGTTCCAACCATACTGCTGTGAAATTCCTCCATAATACAATTCGATTACTTCTAAATCCCAATGGCAAGGCGCTGTTGCCAAACAGTGGCAGAAAAACAGACATACAGAGGGAGACCAAATCGCAGAGTCGCTACTCAATATTGAGACAGATAAAATGTTAATTTAAAAAAAAAAAAGCTGTCATAGAAAGCAGGCGCATCTGTTTGATCTTAAAAAAAAAAAAAAAAAAAAAAACATTTCACCAAAGATTATTCTTATTACCAGGACATTTGAAGCACAGGCAACAACCTGTGACAGGAGCAAAAGGAAACGCCTTATGTTGATGACCTGTGAAAAGACAATCTGCTAGTAAACAGGCCAAGTTCAACCCACTCCACTGCCGCAGAAGATGGTAAAGTCCATTGTATTGTTTTTTTTAACTTCTGTTATTGGAATTGCGGCACTGGATCCGTCCATTGTATTGTTTTTTTTAACTTCTGAATTGCGGCACTGGATCCAAAATAAGCAACTCGGATGGGCTGCAGGAGCAAAAAGAAACCCCCCTCAGTGCCAGGTCTCGAATTTTCATTTAGTTACAGGGTTTGCAAATACATTCTGTCTCTGGCATTTTGGGTGTGTGTGCAGGAATCAATGAACTGCTGCCTCTGAAGGCACAGAAAAAATGAGCTGCACCAACAAATATGACAATGAAGGAGTGCACCTCTCAGTGGAGGCAGCGAGCATACGACCATAAAGATAGAAGCACTTGCAAAAGGAATGCATACGGAACTGGTTTTGAGTTTCCTTTTTCCTCTATTATGTCCTCCATTCTTATCCCATCTTCCCGCCGCTCCCTCTGTTATTTCTTCACCATCTCTCCGCACACGCACACACACACTTACGCGCACGCAGTTGTTTTTGTAGGTGCAGTAGCTCGGAGGCAAGTGGCGTTGAATTGGAGTCTTCAAAGAGCCTTGGATTATCAAAGAGACACAGCTACCAGAAACTAGAAGACATCACTGAAGAGGG